>NC_044503.1:35624483-35716983 GCF_902362185.1 Chanos chanos | reverse complement strand
ACAGAATTTGTTTAAAGCGTCTAACCATTACAGTAGAATCTGTAATTTTTTTCATATGTGTTTACAGTCTGTATTATGAAGACACATAGAGAACATAAGGGAGAAAGAACATTATAAACTCTTACCACTGACACTGATGCTGTAGACACTAATGATTTCATGAGTCTTCTTTTCTCTCACAGTGTAAACTCCACTATCAGATGGCATCACTCCATTCAGCACTAGAGTGTTATCACTGACTGATACTCTGGTCTTGTACTGAGGAAGACAGTCAGGTTTGTGATTCTCCACAGTACAGATCACAACATCCTCTGAATCAGCAGAATGAGTCCTGCTCAAAATCACCTCCACTGGGACTGATGTGAATAAATCCAGTCTCACAGATTCATTAGTCTTTAACTGGGGTGAAGATTGGTGAACTGTGGGAAAAAAAACAGGAATTATTTGCAATATTATAACAACATTTACAATATTACAAATTACAATAGTTGTATTTTCTGAATTCTGATGAGATTTTTTTACAATAATAAATGTATCAAATAATGAATGCCATCATTAACTTATCAGGAAATATCTTATACACTCAATGTTTGCTTTTCTCTTTTGAAACAGTTCTGTTTCAAAAGTTCTATTTTATGTAAGACTTCTTAAATGAAACTGCTTTGTGACACTACATTCACTCTCTGATTTGAATAACATAACTACATGAAGACTTGTTAAGGTCTAAAACAACACATAACATATTTG
This sequence comes from Chanos chanos, assembly GCF_902362185.1. Taxonomy (NCBI): domain Eukaryota; kingdom Metazoa; phylum Chordata; class Actinopteri; order Gonorynchiformes; family Chanidae; genus Chanos; species Chanos chanos. The sequence continues at coordinate 35,716,236 of NC_044503.1, read as the reverse complement.
AACAAATTATAATGGTGTCTATATTTTCCATCATGCAGTATAATCATTGTATATTTTAATGACAGACGTGAGAGAACAGAGATGTAAACTCTTACCACTGACGGTGATGTTGTAGACGTTAATGTTTTTTTTGGTCTTCTGTTCTCTCACAGTGTAAACTCCACTATCTGATGGTATCACTCCACTCAGTAGTAGAGTGTTACTACTGACTGACACCCTGTCCTTCTGCACCGCACTCTGGTTAGTAACTTTGAACCCGTTCACAATGCAGATGAGAATCTTTTCTGAAGTACCCCTTTCAAAAAACACCTGCAATAGAACTGAATTTTCCAAAGCCAGTCTGAGAGTTTCACCGGGTTTTAATGAAAGTGCCTGAGCTGTAAGAGAATACAAAACAGTTCATATTTAATAATCAAAGAAAATTACATACATTTATAATCACAGTTTGTAAGAAGATGTGGATGCATGTACAGTGTTTTATCAATTTTATTGGCTCAAAACATGAAACAAAAGACTTCTTGAAAGCTATAGGACTCAAAACAAGATGCACAAAACAGGATTCTTGACGACACAACTCAATTCTACACAGAGACAGAAAAACCACAAGTGCTTACACAGAACTGAACAAGGCAGAGCTAACTGAAAACATGTGGAACTAACGATCCGGTTAACTGGATGAACTAAGGAACCAGGAGGTAACACAAACCAAGCAGTAGAGGGAGAAGGAGAGAAGCAGGGTGTGACATTTATGATGATAAAAAATTAGCAAAATATGATTTTTTAAAATTTTTTATGTGTTTTAGACACATGGGAAAAGGCCGAGAATACATAGTATCTTTTGACTGCACACATGTAATGTGTAACAAAATGTAACTCCTGTTCCCCAAAACAGGCCAGTGTAAATCCATTATTCATTTCTTTACTGATGTTCTGAGCTCTGCATTCATGATAATGTGACTGTTATAAGGAATAATTATGGCAAAACAGCAGTCCTGAAGTCAGAAACTGACTGGTGATGAATGTCTGTAATTGTATTCTTATATAGTGTACCTGTGAGGTAGGTATACCTCATAAATTGACCAGTGAGTGTAGGTAAAAGGTAATTATTTTTAATAAAGTGGATGGTGGGTGTGTACATGACTGAACACAATCAATGTGTGACTACCTCTACACTCCTAACTAAAACAATTGTAAAAAAGGTTAGAATAGAAAAAATAGAGTGGAAAACTCTTACTAAAGACAATGATGCTATAGATACTGATGATGTCATTAGTCTTCTTTTCTCTCACAGTGTAAACTCCACTATCAGATGGTATCACTCCATTCAGCACTAGAGTGTTATTACTGACTGATACTCTGGTCTTGTACTGAGGAGGACAGTCAGGTTTGTGATTGTCCACAGTACAGATCACAACATCCTCGGAATCAGCATCATCCCAAGTAAAAGTCACCAGCACTGGCACTGATGTGAATAAATTCAGTCTTAGGGGTTCTTTGGTCTTTAATTGGAGTGAGACTCTGTGAACTGTGGGAAAAAATGTATTTGACATAGAACAAAATCAATTTGTTCTTCATATCTAATATCTTAAAAATGTTACATATTGATGTTTTACTGTTTAATAATTACTTTCCTATATAATAAATCAACACATAAGCTACAATGGCATCAGTCTCCCTGATGTGGCTCTTCAGTAAACTACTATATCAGGAAAAGGCCTAAAACAACACATAAAACCATCATTAGTTATGATGGTATCCATAACTTTCATTAAATAGTACAGTCATTGTGTAGTCTAATCACATGTATGAGAGGATAGAGCAGTAAGCACTTACCCCTAACATTGACCTTATAGATGCTAAAGATGTTACCAGGGTGAAATCCTCTTACAATGTAATGCCCACTATCAGATGGTATCATGCCATTCAGCGCTAGAATATTATGATTGACCAACACTCTGGTCTCGTACACAGATCTACAATAAAATGCTGTGAAGTCTTGCACAGCACAGAGGAGAATATTTTTTGCATCACTCCTTTTAACATACACATGCACTAGGTCTGAAGTTACCAAATCCAGTTTGAGAGATTCACCAGTGTTTAATGAAATGTTCTGCACTGTAAGAGAACACAAAGCAGGGATTTTACATAAGAAAAGTTTTAAATTCCAGCAAATACTAGGTTTCAATAAATAAATAAATAAACATAAAAAAAACAACTACAATAAATAGTTCACTGTCTGTGCATATTGAAAGTATGTGGGAAATCAACAGATGAAATACTCAGCTATACTCATGGTTCACTTCATTAAAATTTACAATTTAGCATTTAGCAGACGCTTTTAGCCAAAGCGACTTACAGTCAGCGCATCAGTCTGATTCCTAATACGTCATAAGCATACATCGCTAAAAAGACTGAGCGTTGATTTACTCCTTCGTATTTTGCCCTGGAATTCTTGGACAAACATAGATACAAGACAAGGTTTTTTTTTTGTTGTTTTTTGTTTGTTTTTTTATAGAAGGGGGGGGGGGGGTTAGGCTTAGGGGGATAGGTGGGTTCTGAAGACGTGGGTTTTCAGTCTCATTAGAAACTCCTATGTTTCGAAAATCTTTAGGAAATCTTAAGCAACATATAAAATCCTTAGTGAGTTATTATGATATTTATATTTTCGTCATTTGGTGTAATCACTACATATTCTAATGAGAAGTATGAGAAATTCTTACCGCCGACAGTGACATTATAGACAACCTTGACTCTATCAGGGTGATGTTCTCTCACAGTGTAAACTCCACTATCAGATGGTGTCACTCCTTTCAGCACTAGAGAATTAACACTGACTGAAACTCTGTCCTTGTACTTAGGAAGACAATTAGCTTCGTTATTTGCCACAGTGCACATCACAAGATCTTCAGAATCACAAGTATCAGTCCAGGTAAGCATCACCACTACTGGATCTGATGTGAATAAATCCAGTTTGAGAGATCCATTAGTATTTAACTGGAGAGACATTATGTGAGCTGTGGGGAAAACAAACAAACAAACAAACAAACAAACAAAAACATCCAAAAGAAACAGAAAGCAAGAGGTATTAGCCAGCACGGGAAAAAAAAACCCAAAAAACAAAACAAAACAATGATTTTATAAATCTTATTTTCTTTCATAGTGTAAACTTCACTATTGGATAGTATCATTGCTTTCAGCAGAAGTGCATTTTTATTTTATAAAATTTATGTGTATGTGTGTGTGTGTGTGTGTGTGTGTGTGTGTGTCTGTGTGTGTGTGTGTGTGTTTGTGTGTTTGTGTGTGTGTTTGTGTGTGTTTATATGACTGCACTCAATGCAAGACTATATTTATGTTACTGTTTACAAAAACAGGTCAGTGTAAATTGATGATGTGCTTGTTTTTTCCTCATACCTTGACAATATCAACATAACAATAATGTGACTGTTATAAAGCAAAACTATGGTAAAGTCACATTCACACTGGCACAGCAGGTGAATGTGTCCTTGCTACAGTAGTTAACTGATCTGAGAATAACAGAGATCATCCATGATCTTTTCATGTGTGATCAGCAAGAATCTCAGTCTCTCTTACTACTGGCAGGTTTATAATGGTCAATATCTGAAGAGGTCACAGCTACAGAGAGAAAATACTGATTTCCACATTTTTTCTGATAGTCAGTCTATTATATCCTCCATCACATACACTTTTTCCCATCAGTAAGGATCTACTGCCTAGGAATTACTCAAGAATCACTTGTCATTTTTTTTTTTTCATCTTTGAAAAAGTGCTGATTTTAAAGCTGTGTTTACTTAAATTGTTTGTGATTGTTAGATTAAATAAGATCATTTATAAATCAGCATGTACTGGCTCAAACTTTTTTCTGTAAATGTGATTATTTCAAATAGAAAACCTTAACTGCATACATAAATCCTCTCAGAGTATTGATGACACTACATGTTTTCCCCAGAGTGCATTACTGAGAAATAAAAGAGTGGAAATAGGATTTTGGGAAAGAGGGTTCTTACCTGCTGATATAGGTAATATAACCGACACCAAAAACACCACTAGAGTCCTGAAGTCAGAACATGAGTTTCTGTGTCCTGCACCTGCAGGGCAACATTTGAAATCCACTAAACCCCAAAATGAACCTGAACATGCATGTATTAGTTGGTCATGTGATTTCGTTATAACTGTAGTAAAATTATGTTGATGCAGCTTAACGATGATAGAGTACACAATGATAACCATGTAAACACAAGCTTTCTTCAAATTTTTAAAAATTTATTTGTGCCATGTGCATCTTACTGCAGAGTGGGGTGGGCTTAAAATATATGTTTCAAAAGGTTTCAAAAACACTATTTTCAGTGAACAGAAAAGAAAATATGATAATTCTCATGATTTTTCCTAGTCATATTACTTTCATCCTCAATTTCCATCAGCAAAATTTACTATTCTGTGTGTGTGTTTTTTTTTTTTTTTTTTTGAATAATACACCCTTTTGCATAATTTATTTAGGTTGGGAATACAGAGCTTCATAAGACTGAACATAGTCATAACTTGAAATATAGCTGCAAGCAGCAATGCTGGGGCGAAGCAGCGACAAGCAATCAGAACCACCCTGGAACAAGACACCAGTCCATCACAGTGTGGGCAGACTGACCCCCACTCTTAGAGCTTTAGCAGACGGCAAGTAAATCCACATAGCACTCCCAATAGCCTGCCATAGAAAACCAGGGGGAAAAAGGATGATACCAAGATGGCTATAGAACAAAATGGACAACACAGAGGGTTCATAATTTCTCAACTAGGGTCCTTTACTGTGATAACTCACAAGAAGTTTGGCTGAAATATCTGCTTTTGTCTTGAAGTTATGGGTAATCGAATACATTTTTATGTTTTTCTGGTATAGTGCCACCATGTGGCCAATTTTCATCAAACTTGTTGGGGACTCAGTACTCCACTAGTCAGTGAACTGTACCAAGTTTGGTAAAAGTCCAACCAAGCATTGCTGGGATATGCTCACTTTCTGTTTGGAGCCTTCACCATCAAAATTCATCGGATGGCAGTGGCAATACCGTTTGGCCTAGCAAGATTCTTTGCACAAATTTGGCTCAGATGCCTCTCTTGATGATATCAAATTTGGTGATGATTGGATGAACAGCCTAGGACCAGTTCGCAAAAATAGGTTTTCTGAAAAATTCAACATGGTGGACAATCCAATATGGCAGATTTTCAAGGAATGGATCCATTCTCCTCAGCATGACCCAGGCAATAAGGTGACTTAAAGTTCAGCACTCTAGGTCAAAAGGGTCAAAAGTTTAAAAAAAGGTTCAAAAAAGCAAAAAAATATTGTGGAGTTTGGCTTGTTGGTGGTGCTACAGCCAATGATGGAATGACACCAGATTTGGTGACTGGATACCTTTTACTCTGCTCTATGAGGGTGCCAAAATTCATTATGATCTATGAAGGGGTTCTATGGTGTGCCTTTGAAAATTACTTATTCCAAGATGACCGACAAACAAAATGGCTGACGGTTAGGGGTCATAGTATTCCAGTTAGGGCTTGATACTGTGATGCACAAGAAGTTTGGCTGAAATATCTGCTTTTCTGTTGGAGTTATAGGTATTTGAATTCTTTTTTAATGTTTGTCTGGTATAGCGCCACCATGTGGCCAAATGTTATGAAACTTGGTGGGGACTCAGTACTCCCCTAGTCAACGAACTGTACCAAGTTTGGTATCAAACCATCCAAGCATTGCTGAGATATGCTCACTTCCTGTTTGGAGCCATCGCCATCGAAATTCATCGGACAACAGTGGCAATACTGTTTGGCCTAACAAAATTCATTATAGAACTTTTGGTCAGACTGGTCTGTAGATGATGTGTACCAAATTTGGTGGTGATTGGATCAATGGTCTATGACTAGTTTGCAAAAGTATGTTTTTTGAAAAATTCAAAAATCTAGTTAGGCGGAAATTGACGTCAGTGTGTGCATTTGACTCATCATTACCCAAGGATTCAGGGGAAAAAAGGATCACAACTCTAGGTCAAGCGGTTAAAACGTTATAAGCAAATATGTACCACAAAAGTACCTTGATATTTGGCCTGTTGGTGGTGCTACAGAAATGCTTGGATTGACCCCAAATTTGGGGCCTGGATTCCTTGGACTGTCCTCTGTCAACATGCCAAATTTCACAAAAATCTACCTAGGGGTTCTAGGGTCTGCCATAGACTCCAATGGCAGAAACAATAGTAATAGTGAAAAATTCTAACAATTACAGTGGGTGCCTGGCCCCTAATAACATCAACACACTCTCTCTTGTATTGAAAAGAAAAGTGATCAGTGTCTTACCCATTGGGCCTGATGTGGATGAATCCTTTATGAGAGGTTCACCAATTTTAATCTGACATGGAAATCAGAAGACTGGGTGAAATCACAGTAGTTATTTAATGAGAACTCATGAAATTCATTACAATTCTCATTATAATAAGAAGAATACACTACGTGTTTTTTTTTTTTTTTTTATCTCAATACTTTATGTGAAGGGGAGGACAAGGCTGAGAATGTACAGTTCCATACAACTAAACACACTGAGTATGTAACTGCCTGTGCACTCCCGAACCAGTGTTTATGAGAGAAATTTGGAGTTCCCTGTAATTAGAGCTGCTAAGTTTCAGAGGAAACAAGCTTCAGATGTGATGAATCATTACTTCTTTATTTCATGCAGCACGAGAGCGTGCACACAACATAGGTAGGCGCAGTCTCTCTGAACAAAGAGAATAACAAAGTAATTATACCAGTTGAGAGGTGGCGTGACATGAGTAACACTTGCAAGACGAGTTATCCAAGTTCATTTCATTACATTTTTTTTTTTAATCTGTCTTAAGCACAGAATGTGCAGAGTGTGTTCACAATGTTCTAGTGTGACTTCTTTTGAGTGTGCAGGCAAAATTCAGCTTTGTTTTGTTTTGTTTTGTTTTGCTTTACAAAATGACAAGTCTCAATGAGCCAGACATTTCCACTTATTTTCAGTTAGTCATACCATTATACAATAATCACTTTAACTTTTAACAGGTTCTGATACTACTTATAGAATGCCATTTTTCATATATTTAAGCCCTTATTCATTATAATATACCGTACTTACTGTGCATAGATTATTCATCTATTTTTGTTTGTTTGTTAGTTTGTTTTGTTTTGTTTTATTCCTGCATTGGACCTATTGTTGTCTGACAGTTGTCTTCCTTTGTGGTACCCCTCTCACTTATCAGGAACCTGTCAGGGACACGTGGACAACCTGACACCATATATATATGTATGTATATATTTACTCATAGAAATGGTTACAAGACTGAAAGTCACACAAACCACAAACTAGTAATGGGGCTTCTTCACTGACCACAAAACTTCACAATATTTTGTACTCACTGCATGCTTCTTACTCAAATCCATCTGCGTACCAAGACCTTCCCTTCATCAATCAATAGGAATGATTCACAACATCTTACTTACTTAATTAATCTGAATGGAGCATCCACTGGCTGCACCCAACGTCAGGGGAGATCCAGTCCTTCTTGGTGGAGCGGAACGTTCCCTGAGTCTCCTAGATTTTTAGACTCCTGTGCACAGTTAAACTTTGGTCCAGGCTCAGGAGACAGTCAGTGGAGTGTCCATTCCATCCTCCTCGTCAGATAATGTAAGGGAAATTTGTCCCCCGTAATTGGAGTTGCTGAGTCTCAGAGACAACAAACTTCAGATGTCATGAATCATTGCTTCTTTATTTCATGCAGGATGGGAGAGTGCACTCTACATGGGCAGGCGCAGTTTCTTTGAACAAAGAGAATAACAGAGTAATTATTCAACTTCAGAGGTGGCATGATGGGAATGTAACACTTGCATGATGGGTTATCCAAGTTCATTCAAATACATTTTTTTATCTATTCTTAGCACAAAATGTGCTGAGGGCATTCTGTTGGCTTTGTGGGCATGCTCCTGCGTGCACTCAACCGTCACATAAAATGACACTTCGTATTGCAGCTTATAAACTTATTCAAACACAGCAGAATAGTTTGAACAATCTTAATACTTTAAAATATTTTCCACAGGTTGAGAAAGTGACCTTGGCAACATTTGAAGACAAAACCAGAATCCCCCCTGCAGACAAGTCAAATATATGACCATGCAGCATACTGCCAACAAATCCTGTGGCCATTCAAAAGCCTCATAAACTGCCTACACATTGCCAATGAAATCATTACCATTATTGACACCCCCACCCTCTCAGAGACTACTACACTGGTCTACTCCACTGCAAAGCAGTACAAGAGCATATCCTGAGACGGAGGAGACAACAATCCACACTACTGTGGAAGAGAAGGCCAGAGAAGATTGCAAGACTAAGGAAAGATATCAGTCAACTGACAGCAGCAAATCCAAGCCCAAAACCATATCTGAGGAGAAAGTGCCAGCTGACAAAGAGAAACCTCCTAGCTGGATTAGGAGATGCCAGATAAAGACTGATGGAACTGAGCCAGCACCTAAACTGATACCAGACATGGTTTGAACAGTTCAGACAGACTATGTGCTTCAGTCACCAATTGGGTTGTGCTGGGCACTGATGTTCTGATTTTAAAGTAATAGGCATAATAATGGCTTGCAGTCTCAATTGTCTTTTACTGAAGTTTGTTGATTCAGGCAAACAGGAGCAGAGAGGAGAAAAGAAGAGACTCTCCTGCAGACTGTGCATACAAAGTTGTCAAGACACACACTCAAGCTGAACCTTGATGTTACTGCCCAAAGAAAACAATTTCTTGCTCAGAGATATAACCAAGCCACACGGTGCCTTTAGAATTGCATGGCTTAGATAACAAATACCTTTTGCCCACACTGGAGAGAAAAAACAAGTGCTTTCTGGTTTTTCTGCTGAGCCCCTCAGAATTATGACACCCAGAAATGACTGAGTGTGACTGACCATCCAGTTAGGTGTGAAGTTAAAGGTTTTGTAGGAAAGATGGTTTCACAACTACATAAAAAGTCATGTTTCATGTGGGCTACGTTTAAGTCTCTTTTGACCTTAGCACTATAGGGAAAATCCTACTAGGTCCAACAGTCGCATGTACTGACAATTTAAGCAAGACACAAAAGATGAGGATAAACCACCACCAGATGCCATGGAATCCAAACTTTTCTGAAAGGCCCTCTGGGCCAAGAAGAGGAGCAATAATACATGAGGTCCTAGGATCCAAGACCTAGGATCTCATGTGTTAAGACTTTTCCCTATTGCCAGTTAATGTAAGGGGAATTTGGAGTCCCCTGTAATGACAGTTGCTAATTCTCAGAGACAACAAGCTTCAGATGTGATAATTCATTTACCTTTATTTCAAGCAGCATGGGAGAGTGCGCTCTACATGGATAGGCACGGCCTCTCTGAACGAAAACAGTAACAGTAATTATACAACTTCAGAGGTGGCGTGATGTGAGTAACACTTGCAAGACAAATTATCCAAGCTCATTTCAGGACATTGTTTTATCTATCTTGAGCACAACATGTGCTGTGTGTTCACAGTATTCTAGTGTGACGACTTCTTTTTGGGAATGCAGGCACATTCCTGCACTCATTCAACTGTTACATAAAATGACATTTAGTATTGCAGATTAGAAACAGAGCAGAATAGTTCGAGCAATCTTAATGCTGTAACATATTTTCCACAGGTTGAAATCCTGAACATGGAAACATATGAAGACAAAATCACAATCCCTGCTGCAGACAAGACAAATCTGAGACCATACAGCATACTGCCCCCAAAAGGCGATGACCATCCGAGGGCCTAATAAACTGCCTACTTGTTGCCAATGAAATCATTACAGTTACCATTATTGACACCTCCACCCTCTCAAGAGACCACTACACTGATCTACTCCACTGCCAAAGCAGCGCAAGAGCATACCCTGAATCAAAGGAGACAACAAAGCACATCTCTGTGGAAGAGACGGCTAGTGAAGAAGACTGCAAGACTGACAGATATCAGTCAACTGACAGCGTCTAAGCCCCAAGCCGTATCTAAGGAGAAAGTGCCAGTTGACAAAGAGAAACCTCTCAGCTGGATTAGGAGATGCCAGATAAAGACTGATGGACCTGAGCCAGCACCTAGACTGATACCAGACATGGTTTGAACGGTTCAGATAGACCGTGTGCTTCAATCACCAACCGGGTCGCATGTACTGATAGCTCAAGCAAGACACAAAAGATGAGGATGAACCAGCACCAAATGCCATGGAATCCATACTTTTCCCAAAGGACCTCTGGGCCTACAAGGATAGATCTTGGCAGGAAACTACTGGCCGACCATGTGCCTATTAACAATATGCTTACTCCCAAAGCAGGTCTGAGACACAGTAATTCAGGCAACCTGTTGAGGAGGAGTGCACAAGAAAACACACAAAAGAGCCAGGCCCTGGAAGTGACTTCAAATGGAAGACACCATGAACACCTAGGGAGTCATGAGCCTGCACAGGCATTTCTGATGCCAGGTAGAGGAACAAACTACTCTGGAAGAGACATATAGATGGGTGAGGGAGGGGTGTCTCAATGCACTAACAAAATCTCTCATCAGTGCAGCACAAGACCACACACTGAACACCAAGTGCAATAAAGCAAGAATGTGGACCAAAAGTGAAGATTTTGCAACTAGTTGAGATGGTCACCAATCTACTGTTTGGATACCAGTAGATCGCCAACAACGAGTTCTTGAAGAGGCACAACAACATTGCAGCACTAGGGCACAAGACCATAGCTAGATAGATAGATAGATAGATAGATAGATAGATAGATAGATAGATAGATAGATAGATAGATAGATAGATAGATAGATAGATAGATAGATAGATAGATAGATAGATATCAGCAGATATAACTGCCATATCCAAATACCAGTTATCAAAGAAGCAAAAGCCTGAACAGATACGACTGAAAATCATCAGCCATTTTCTTTGTGCTTGTCCAGTCTCATGAAGTGACCTGTATGGGACATTACACAGCAATAACTTAACCCTAAGTGACAAAAAAACCAAAAGAGAAAGAAATTCATACAGCCTTCCTGCTATCAATACACTCAGACACCATAACATTTTTACTGGCTTTTACAGTACACTTTGTTTGGATATGTGGAAAGAACACATAAAAACCTTGAATGCTGTCTTTGCTCAACTCTGAGACAACACGCTAAGAACAAATTTGAAAAGACGTGCATTTGGTCAGGGGGTTGTCTCTTAGCTTGGGAAGTCTGTGGGACATGAGATAGTGAAGCCCCCAGGCTTTTACTCCTTTTCCTGTCCCTAAAACAAAGCAGAGCCTAATACATTTTTAAGTATAGATAGTATAGACATATATATCATTGTTTTTGTAAGAATTCTTGTGATGTTTTGCCACTGTGGGAGAGACTACAAAGTCAGGGCCAGATATGACTGAGTCGCAAAACCACACTGGTACCTGTCCTAGGACAAAACAATAGAAGTCCAATGTTGAGTCTGATGCAGTATAAATTTATTGTGCAGTTCATGAGCACTAAACTGAATCAGGTTCCGGGAGTGACTGAAGCAATCCTCGCAAAGCATTGATTTTTATACTTCTTATCACTTCCCCAAAAAAGGATATGCATTGCCTCATCTCCTTTCGGTTGGGTGCCCCTGCTGTCACTACCTTGCAGATTCCCCATCCACTCTGGTATATGTCATTATCTCATATTCTCCCTTTACAACAAGCATAAGTTGTCACCAATATTTACTGCCCCTCTCATTAGTGGAATAAGGCATATCATGTAACCTTTAATGTTTCACTGTCTGCATGCGTTGTTAAAGACCACAACGCACTGGCAGAGGCCCCCTCTTTATCTCCCATGCAGCCCCTTAAAGGCCTCACAGACCTCTTCTTTTTGAACACAAAGAACTTTAAATTTCTTGTAATACAAAAGATTGTGTAGTTGCAACTTTTCATACCAATGATTACATTGATTCACCACTATGAAAATGCTTACGTAATTGTTACAGTGTTTATCATGATTGTTACAATGATTGTCTTAAGGGAACATTTTTTTCTCCAGCACCACCTAGCAACATTTTCGAAACATAGGAGTTTCTAATGAGACTGAAAACCCACGTCTTCAGAACCCACCTATCCCCCTAAGCCTAACCCCCCCCCTTCTATAAAAAAAAAAACAAAAAACAACAAAAAAAAAACCTTGTCTTGTATCTATGTTTGTCTAAGAATTCCAGGGGGCGATACGAAGGAGTAAATCAACGCTCAGTCTTTTTAGCGATGTATGCTTATGACGTATTAGGAATCTGACTGATGCACTGACTGTAAGTCGCTTTGGCTAAAAGCGTCTGCTAAATGCTAAATTGTAGATTGTAATCGTAATCTGACAGGGCAGCCTCCTCATCCAACAGCAAAATTTACCAGTTTAATCCATAGTCCCCAAAAGATTTCCCTTGACTTATTTAACATGAAGTCAAGAGAGTGATATTCAGCACATACCGTAAGGCAGTTGGTGAAACATTGGTAGGGAAAAACCCCTACCCCCAACAGACAATCTTACTTTTAAACATGAGATGTTTCTAGTATGTCAAGGAGATATACTGCATGTAGAGATGCCTATCCAGCCAAAATTCAGTTGAACCATGCTGGTATTGTCCTGTCTGCCATGAACAAACAAGTAGTATACACTAGGATGTTCCCCCAGAGATAAAGGAAAAAACCAACATTGTGTTCTGTATGCTAGAGGAGAACCACCTTCATTAAATTTGTGCCATTCACTAAACAACGGCTTATGACAATCATGTTTCAGAATGTGATAAAATGATTAGCCAGAAAGTGGTTGACATGAAGGTTTTACTTTACTTACTTCACTTTTTTTTTTTCTTTTTACTTCACCTTTCATGCTCAGATATTCTCTTACGAATGTTGTTTAACTAAGGTGACAATATGAATGTATATTAAAATATTTTAAAAATCCACTAACTATGATGCAAAATGGTTAACAGGTTACATTTTCACACATATCACAAGCACTGTGATGCTTACACTATTGTCCACAGTATTAAAAACACATACTTCGGATTTACGCTCACTGGCCACTGTATGAGAATATTTACAATATAAGAGTCCAAATAGAGTTGCCAGTCCGTTGCCAAAGACAGTTTGTCAGCCATCCTCTTTGTTAGTTCATCAATGTCCAGCAAGATAGGATGGTTATACAAATTGAGTATGTCAGCAGATGTGCCACACTGAATACCAACAAACTTTAAGCCTGATTGCAAGTTATAGGCTTCTAATAAAGTTGCTGCTGCCTGTACATCACTGCATGCATATCGTTTCCAGATATCATGTATATCATCACACATGTATATCATTTCCAGTTGCATGATTTTTAGTAGGATTATTTTGGTTATGTCAAAAATTCTGGATGAATAGAAATGCCAAGTTAGGAGTAGTAATGAGTTCATAGGAGCCAAAAAAAGGATGGCCATCTTTAATATAAAGACTTACCAGTTACCATCTGTACAAAGACCACAGATGTATGATGCATACCCTAGCAAAGGCTGCAGCACTGCCACAGATGGGAAACATGTCACAAACATGTCTTTGTCTTTTCTGATTACTTATCACTAGTACATAATTTCTGAGGACTTATCCTCAAAAACGAAATACTTACTGACACATTGATTTTTTTTCCCCCTACTGTAGACTTCTGAATCGCTCTTTACTTTTCCGACATCTGTACCAGGGCTGCTGCAGGCCATTTGTGTGCCCCAAGAATAATCGCTTTGTGGCAGAACTACACAATGACAGTATATACTACACTAAGGCAAAACAGCTCGCATTCACAAATATGCAGAAGTGTAATCTTCTTCAATAAAATAAACCAAAGCATTACATTTTCATAATCAATGTGACCATTATTGTTAAAACAAATAAATAAATAAATATGAATAAATTCAAATAAGAAAAACAGAACGGTACATTTAGTCACACATAACAAAAGAAAAGTCACAAATTCGTGGGCTTGAGAAATGAGTCTCCCGGTTTTCTATTGGCTGTCAGAATGAAAATCCCCTCACATGCTTTGGCTAACGTGTGTCACACAGGCTAATTACAAAACTGTATGGACACAAATAAAGACAGAGTTCTAAAATATCTCTCTAGCTATTACTCCATTAAAATAAACAAAAAGATATTTACATTTTGTGTCTCTTGTCATGTTTGGAATGGAAATCCACACACATGGTATAGCAAATATGAATCAGACACAAATCATAAAACTGTCTGCACACAAAACTAAATGGATAATACAAATACTTCTACTTCGTTAAATTTCATAAAAAGACGTTTACGTTGTGTGTTAATGAACAGAGTACAAAAGTGGACTTGATCACTGTTATTTCTAGATTTGTCAATATGAGCTGGGAACCTTTCGCTCAGAAACCTTCCGTGCGTGCAGGCTGTTTTGGCGGACTTTAGAATTCAGTCTTTCGATTTGCTTTTGGCTGCTACATTGCCAAGCGATGACAGCCTCAGTTAATCTTTCACGTTTATTCGACGGACTTCCAATCTGTGCATTTTTCGTGTACTAATGGAGTTCCTTAGTTTGTGTTTGCACATCAAAATTTTGGTGCCCCTCTTCGTCACTTGGTGCCCTACGCACAGCACATGGTGCGTGTTTACATAGCGGCGGCCCTGATCTGCACTAACAGCCTCTTACTCCGGTTCGTCAAGGTGGTGGGATTGTGAACATGACTTTGATATGATGGTGTCCACGGGAAGATCTGAGAACTGATCATCAATCTCTGTTTGGTCACAGGGTCTCCTCTGTCTCCTCCTTCTGACATTATGAACTCGCTTCATCGCAACGTATCTGGACACCAAGACCACCAGCACTAACACCAGCACTGACACCAACACTGACACCAGCAGTATCGTCTGTCCAGCTTCTCCACTATCATTCACTGCAAGACAAAAATAAATACATGGAGATTTTGTGAAAATAATTTCAGATAAGACTTTCTCATCAGTACAGCATAACAAAAAAGTCTTTGTTTAAAACTTTTGTCCAAAGTAATAGAATCTATATATTATATGGACTTATTATATGTGCTTATTATATGTGCATTCTGTATTGTGAAGACATGTGAGAGAACGTAGGGGGGATCAGATCATTATAAACTCTTACCATTGATACTGATGCTATAGACTCTAATGGTTCTATTATTTGCCTTTTCTCTCACAGTGTAAACTCCACTATCAGATGGTATCACTCCATTCAGCACTAGAGTGTTATTACTGACTGATACTCTGGTCTCGTACTGAGGAAGACAGTCAGGTTTGTGATTCTCCACAGTACAGATCACAACATCCTCTGAATCAGCAGCATGAGTCCTGCTCAAAATCACCTCCACTGGGACTGATGTGAATAAATCCAGTCTTAGAAATTCATCGTTTTCTAACCGAAGTGAATATTCCTGTGCTGTGAGAGTAACATAACAACACAAAAAATGAGCTCTCTGTGGGGGGAAAATACAATGGTACAAAAAATTGAATTCTAATGAAACCTTAACCTTTATTCAAATATTGTGATTTATATTCATTGATTTCTTATGCATTTGACATTGGATTCTGTTAGTCTGATGTGAATCTTCTGTAACCACTACGTTAGAACTTTTTTAAGATAAATCCGTAAATGTCAAAAAAAAAAAAAACAACAACCTTAGGGTGAATCTGTATGTTCCACAGTGCATCACTGACTATTCTAATAAAACTTACGAAAGAATAGTTTAGTGATCTCTTACCACTGACAACGATTCTGTAGACACTAATGATTTCATTAGACTTTTCTTCTCTCACAGTGTAAACTCCACTATCAGATGGTATCACTCCATTCAGCACTAGAGTGTTATCACTGACTGACACTCTGGTCTTGTAGTCAGAAAGACAAAAAGAGGCATCTCCCTCCACGGAACAGATGTGAAGATTCTCCGCGTCGCTCCTTTTAAAAAACACCACTGCAGCGTCTGACGTGTGTAACTCTAATCTGAGAGACTCCCCAGGTTTTAAAGAAAACACTTCAGCTGTAGGCGGAAACAGAAATATTTAGAAACTTACAGCAATATATCATGGTTTTATAAATACAAGTACATACAAACATACATACATGTACAAATAAATAAATAAATAAAGACTCAGACTATAGCTTAATAAGCTTAATAAGCTTAATAAGACTGAACGCACTCAGTTTGTGACTGCCCGTACACTCTAGTTTTGAAAATCGAAGATTGTTAATTAGTCATAAATGTGTTAATGTAATAAAATGTGCTATAGATAATAATTACAGTAAAGAGACATTCACATATCCACAGGCAAGCTGTAAGTGACTGTGTCTTTGTTAGTGTATAAATCTGATCTGACAGCAAAAGAAAGATCTCCATCAAGGATCTTTTCATGTGAGGGTTTGAAACTTGTCTCTGTTTGGTGGGAATCTTTCTTACGCTTACCAGGTTTATCTCTGGCATCTTCGGAAAGATTCCACTCTGTAACAGCGACTGTAATGGAAGAGAAAGGAATGATTTGTATGTGTCATTTAACAGTCTGTGTACTCACTGTAGCTTGCATTACATTCAGTGTTTCCTGTTATAAGAATCAGCTGCTTCAGAACTAATGTCAGTGATATTTTTTTTTCCATTGCTCTGAGCTTGCCTAATGTTTTGAACTGTAAAATGAAAATGAATACTTATAAAATTAGAATGTACTGGCTCAACCTTAAGAGTGTTTTTTTTTCTTTCTCTGTAAATGTGGTCGTTCTTAACAGAACACTTTTAGGCAACTGCATTCACAAGTCTTCACGCAGGGTTTATGATATTATCGTTTTCTCCAGGTATACGACAGAGAAATGCAAAGTTTCCAGACTGAGTTGAAATGAGATTGTGTGTAAGAGATGCGCTGAGACTTACATTTGATGATGACAGCTATAATCCAGAACTTCAGTGGCAGCCTGGTGTCTGCAGATGTCTTAACCCACCTTTGACCTGTGGAGGAACACGTCAGCTCCGCAACATATCGAAATTGGCCTGACTATGTTTCTGTCAGTAGGTCATGTGATTCATTAAAACTGCCTGTACGATGCAGCATCAAGATGTTAGAACAAAAAATCATAACCAAACAAACAACAGTTTTGATCAGATGTTTTCTTTCTTACTTTTTTTTTCTTTTTAAGCTCTGTATTCATGCCAAGTGCATGTAATATCAAATTAAAACATGTGCTTAAAACATAATTTTAATATAATAAGCATTAAGTATGTTTTCCATGTTTTAATACACACTTACGGTAGGTCCTGGCAGCTACAAAATCTATAAAAGAGAAAGTAATGATTTTATATGTTGTTTATCAGTCAGTCTATTATATCTTACATCAAAATCAGTGTTTCCCATTAATACAGGCACAAAAAACCTACTGCCATTTATTATTTATTTCTTAAATCTGTGCAAAATTGCAACTCTGCAACACTAACCTAACTTAAAATATTTGTAAATTTTAAATCGTGATGTACTAGCTTAAATTTAAAGTTGTTTGTTGAAAGACACATTATTCCAAACACTTTCACCATCACTACTCCATATATAAATTCCCACACAGGATTAAGGGAATCATCATTTTTTCCCACAGTCCATAACTGAGAAATACAGAATTTCCTGTCTGAGTGAAAATCTCTGAGTGAGAATGGGACTGTGTGTGAGGGTTTATTCAACTTACGTTGGTAGATGATTAATGTAATGCACGCTACACAGATCCTCTCTATGGGGTGTTCATCTGCGGAGGGACATATCAAATCCATTAAATCCCAAAATAAACCAGAATGTGCATCTACTTAGGTCATGTTACTTAGTTACAAATGTTGTACCATACAGTTTAAATACAATGCCAGTTCTGACTAAAAAAAATGTAAAAGAAAAAAAAAATCAAAACAAAAGAAAAAACAGCGAAACAACAAACAAACAACAACAAAAAGAAACATGTATTTGACAGCAAAACAGGGTGTGCCTCACACTACAGATTCAGAATATCTCTTAATGTAAGTTTCACTAAACAAACTAATAACATATCCACGGATAGCTTAGGTCATGTCACTCATCTCCCTCATCATCAGAACAACATTCTAATTAATTTTTTTATGCATCATTTTGGAACAAGCAGAAGGAGCAGAAGAAGAAGACGAAGGAGAAGACGAAGGAGAAGAAGAAGAAGGAGAAGAAGGAGAAGAAGAAGAGGAAGGAGAAGAAGAAGAAAAAAGAAGAAGAAGAAGAAGAAGAAGAAGAAGAAGAAGAAGAAGGAGAAGAAGAAGAAGAAGAAGAAGAAGAAGAAGAAGAAGGAGAAGAAGAAGAAGAAGAAGAAGAAGAAGAAGAAGAAGGAGAAGAAGAAAAAGAATTTGAATCACCATATGAATTATACAGTGAGCGAGTCAGCTTCTTTTACCCCAGGGTGATTGAATGGGAGTCCTGGACAACATAGCGCAGGTGAGTTGTTACGAACCTCCCCTAACCTTTTGTTTTCAATTACTTCAGTGATGTTTAATCTCAGTTAGGGGGTCAGACCTCTAGAGTTCTCCAACGTTCTTTTCATATGAGAGTTTACATCATGTTTCTGCTTGGCAGGAATCTTCCTCACACTTACCAAGTCTCTTCGTGGCAGATTCATAAAGACTGATGAGAGTTGAGACGGCCATTCTGATGTACTCTACGGGAAAAGAAAATAATGACTTTCATGTGCTGTTTAAAAATCATTGTTTTATGTCTTGCAACTTATTCATTGCTTCCCTGTAATATAGTTTTACTAGCACAGACTTCCTTTTTTAAATCTGTGCAAAACTGACTATTTTAAATCTGGTTTTGCCTAAAAAGTATTAACTACAATTCTAAATTTCAGATAAATAAAAAAACACAGTGTAGTAACTCCAATTAAAAGTCGATTATCCATAAAAATGATTATCGCAGAACACACACTGTGGCCGTCCATACAAAAATAGGTTTGGCTTCAAGACATCATTAGTTTTCTCCTGTGAAATGTGGGGGAAGTGACAGACCGCTGAAGCTTACCTGGCGGGGTAGCTAAGATAACCCACAGCAACATCATCTGTACGGTACTGGACTCCAGCAAGCTCTCATGAGGCATCAGACCTGTTTGTGAAGACATTAAATCCACTAAATCTCAATATAAGCCTGAATGTGGATCCATCGGTATGCTGTGTGATTTCAGCAGAGCTCCTGTACAGTGAATCTAAATGATGCTAGGCCATTTCCAAACACGTATTAGTTTTGTATAATTAATACATGCAACAACAAATACAGATGTGCACAAAGTATTTGTTTCTGAACACAAGTTTAGCATCATTTTTGCAGAACACCTTAAAGATCAGAACCATATATATATATATATATATATATATATATATAGAGAGAGAGAGAGAGAGAGAGAGAGAGACAGATAGATATCACTTGCTTCCCTCACTGTCAAAAAGAAATATTTAGAGTTTTACTGACATGTTTTTATTTAGTGATACTACTACCATGACAATTACTACAACTAATAGTGCACTCTTCTATATATTGTAATAACCTTGTCCAGGTAAAACCGACCACCAAATGCCAGCTACTCTGTAGATGTACATACGCAACCCCAGTTAGTTACATCTAATGATAACTGCACCGTGTATAGTTAGTCATCAGTAAGAGATTAATTCATATAAACTCAGCTACACATTTATTGTGATTTAAGACATGGAAACAGTGCTCTGGCTCCTCCTCTCTCCCCTTTCCTCACTCTGTCCAAGTTGTAAAAGTTCATTTATTGTCCAGCCTACCTCTCAGCACTAGAGGTGACTCTGTAATGCCTCTCCCAAATCATCAAGCAATTTCCTGCTGAAATATGACATCATTTCTAAATGTTATAGTATATGAACTGGCATATTCTAATGGGTAATGTTCACTGACAAAACGTCCTGAAGCCATCTGTGTGGACCCAGAGAGACACTGGCATTTGGTAATACGCTTCACCCCGAAAAAGCTAATTAGGGAGTCGCACACCAGTCATGACAGAGCCCTCTGTCACACACGGAAAGATGTCCAACCAGTATTTTGTCACGTGAGAATTTAAAATTTGATTTTTGTTTTGGAGACATTTTGGTCGCACTTACCTAGTTTCCTTCTGGCAGATCCAATAAGGCTCGAGACTCTAGCGGACATAGATGAGACAGCCATCCTGAAACACTATAAAGGAGGAGAAAATGAAGTTGCTAAACGGTCTGCGTGTCAAGAAGTGTATTTCCAATAGAGTGTGCCTGAATGTTTCAGACAAAACGCTGCTAAAATGCCCTTCAGTGATAAAATGTGTTATTGAACAATGATAACGAATTTTTCTTTTCTCCCGCAAAGACCACTGTGGCAAATGAAATCCTCTCTCAAAGCTTCATAAAGAAACATCTGGTACTGTCGTGTTATTTTCTAACAAATGCTTTATGCTCTCGCTGCATAAAGATGATAAACAAGTAGTCATATCTATGGACACGTGAGTTCTGATCATGATGAAGATTTTTCGTTTAGGCTCTTCATGCACGCAATCTGTACTGAACCTGAAAATGAGGATTGCTTAAAATACATGATTAATACGATTATTCTGACACAATTTTCTCAAAACAGACAAAAAAATTAGTCATGAAATTCCCTAGTTATATCACTTCTCTACATGCTGTAATTGTTAACTTCCTTTAACAACCTGTACTTCATATTTATCACTGAAAACACTTCATGCTGGTTTTCTCTACTAGCGTACATTTGTTCAATGAAGGGGCGTAGCAAAGCCAGCATATCCTCGCATTCCACATTGATACAGCAAAATAGATGCAAGACTGAACAATCGGGACTGTGTATACACCGCCATTACAGCGCTTTTACAGTTTAAGCAAGTGAGTTGATTACACCAGTACACGCGCAGCAGCTCGAGGAAATTATCGGCGAAGCTTTACGACGTGAAGTAGTTGGCAATCCATACGGTGTTCAAACTACAAATGCATATTCTGATTCATTAGAAAGCTTTCCTTGAGGCTCTGTTTCCACGTGACTCGCTCGCTCATCTTGCAAAGGAAACGAAAGCGAAAGCAATCCTATCCCCGTGCAAAGAAATCAACAGATTTCCTAACATAATTATGGTCATCATAAAACATTTTTATTGGCTTGTATCGGTTTTATCACCCCTCCCTATTCTGGACTCTCTGAACGTGTTTAACTGTAGTTACGGAGCTTGTTTCTTTATTTAAAATACACGGTCGAATTTCAAAATCCCTGTCTCTACTATAACAGTGGAATCACCCGAGGAATTTTCAAAGGATAGCCTACTCGACGTGAGGAGTTGCGTGACTCACCTCTCGGAGTACTGTCGGCATGTACAAATGTGGAGACGGTTGGAGATGATCAGTTTCTTCACCCCACCCCACCAGAGACACATGCACACCGTTACGCCCCCTGCCAGTACAAAGCGGAAGCTCCTCTGATATTTGTTGGCGTGTGTCATTGAGATTGGTGATCTGTTCACTTATTTAACTGTAACGTGTTCTGACATTTCTGTTTGCTGCTCTACTGTGCTCAGCTTGACACTATATCTGAGCTTTTTTTTATTAATTTGCCTTAAGTTTTAAATATTACATTTTTTTATACATTATTTTATTATACTGCAAGGCGGCACAGTATTAGACAGCGAGCAGAGGAAGTTTAAAAAAAAAAAAAAAAGGATCGTCATCTGAACATTCACTCGCATCAATAACTTCACATTCTGGTTTAATGCTCAAGTTTCTCATTTCACCTGTATCCTCTGGGAATGGATGACTACAGTAGAGATGCAATTATATATTGTTTTAGCTTATTCTGGTGAGACATCGAATTTGTGAAATGTTTCAATGATTAACCTAACCCCCTAACACTTTCCCTAACGAAAAGTGTATGAAAGAATGGAATGAAACCAGAGAGAGGAAGGAAAGAGGCTGGCAAGGGAGGTGCTGACTGATATGGGGAGTCAGCTCAAGGCCTTCACTTCTTCCTTGTCTTGTGGGATCCACACGAACAGCAACTCTTAACACACAAATGGGATCCACACAAATAACAACTGTAATGTGGAGTGGAGGTGATTACAAAGGCAGCCGTCTTCAGACAAACTCTCTTTCGACCTCTTCTCAGAGGTGAGCTTCACGGCAATCTTTGTGAAGCCAAGGCACACCCCCCAATGTCAGCCCAGAAGGACAGTGATAGGTTACAGTATATGTCTGTCAGTTTGTCATTACCCTGAAAAAAAGAAGGCCCCAAATTAGGATAACCGGCTTAGAAAACGAATAAATGAATGAATGAGTGAATGAAAAATGAATGAAGTATTTAAAAATGCCAAAGTAGTGCTTGTAATGACTGCATATCAGCCCATAAAAGGCTAAACTACACCCTTAATATACAGTGTTAACAGCTTCCTTTTCTTTTTTTAAATTTTTTTTAAAGATGAATACCCTGCCACACTATCATACATGAAATATGTCACAAATATGTATTTTCTCATTACATATCACAAGCATAACGTTCTGAACACTTGTCTACAAAAAATAAATAAATAAATAAATACCTGAATAACTTTTGCGATATAAATTCAATAAACAGTCCATGCATTCACCTTCAGTTTTCTATTTTGATATCACTGATACATTGCTTTTTTTTCTGCTGTGGACTTGTGAAGCATTCCCTACATTTTTTTATTATTTAAAAGTCAGTAGTCTTACTCAGTTTCATTAAGGTGGAGCGGTGGTGAACGTATTCTCAACATGATGATTTCCATGGGCAGGTCCGAGAACTGATCATCGTTCTGTGTTTGGTCCCAGGGTCTCCTTTGTCTCCTTTTTCTGACATTATGAACTCGCTTCATCGCAACATATCTGGACACCAACACCACCAGCACTAACACCAGCACTGACACCAACACTGACACCAGCAGTATCGTCTGTCCAGCTTCTCCACCGTCATTCACTTTAAGAAAAAGACAAATCACTGCAGATAAGACTTGTGAAGACAAGTGAGAGAATGTAGGGGAGAACAGATCTTTATAAAGTCTTACCACTGACACTGATGCTGTAGACTCTAATGGTTCTATTATTCTCCTTTTCTCTCACAGTGTAAACTCCACTATCAGATGGCATCACTCCATTCAGAATTAGAGTGTTGTTACTGACTGATACTCTGGTCTTGTACTGAGGAAGACAGTCAGGTTTGTGATTCTCCACAGTACAGATCACAACATCCTCTGAATCAGCAGCATGAGTCCTGCTCAAAATCACCTCCACTGGGACTGATGTGAATAAATCCAGTCTTAGAGATTCATCATTTTCTAACTGAAGTGAATATTCCTGTGCTGTGGGAGAAATATAACAACACAAAAAAAAAAAAAGAGCTTTGTCATTTTTTTTTATTCATTGATTCCGTATGCATTTAAGAAAGAAATCAGGTTCAGAGTGCTTTGTGACGTTGGATTCTGTTAATCTGATGTGAATCTTCAGTAATCACTACATGAGAAATTTGTTAAGATAAATTCATAAATACACATAAAATCCTTTAGGGTGAATCTGTATGTTCCACACTGCATCACTGACTGTTCTAATAAAACTTACGAAAAAACAGTTTAGTAATCTCTTACCACTGACAACGATTCTGTAGACACTAATGATCTCATTGGACTTTTCTTCTCTCACAGTGTAAACTCCACTATCAGATGGTATCACTCCATTCAGCACTAGAGTATTTTGACTGACTGACACTCTGGTCTTGTAGTCAGAAAGACAAAAAGAGGCATCTCCCTCAATGGAACAGATATGAAGATTCTCTGCATTGCTCCTTTTAAAAAACACCACTGCAGCATCTGACGTGTGTAACTCTAATCTGAGAGACTCCCCAGGTTTTAAAGAAAACACTTCAGCTGTAGGAGGAAACACAGAAAGACAACAGATATTCCATCAGAAATATTTAGAAACTTAGAGCAATATATCATGGCTGTAAATGCATTCATACATACATACATACATACATACATGTATAAATAAATAAAAACAAAGATTGAGAGTATACAGCTCAATTAGATTGGACAGCTAAGTGTGTGACTGCCTGTACACGCTCGTTTTAAAATCTAGAGAGTGTTAATTAGTCATAAATGTGTTGAATTCTTACACCTACATCATTAATACGGTGACAATTATAGGTAATAACTACAGCAAAGAGACATTCACATATCCACAGGTGAGCTATAAGTGACTGTGTGTTTGTTAGTGTATAAATCTGATCTGACATTAACAGAGAGCTTTACTCTTGTCTCTGTTTGGAATCTTCCTTAAACTTACCAGGTCTATCTCTGGCATCCTCATAAAGATTCCATTCTGTAAGAGAGACTGCAGCAGAGGAAAAATGTATTATTTTGATTTGTTTAACAGTCAGCGTATTATAGCCAGCAGAATTACTGTTTATTTCTTTTTCATTGCTGTAACCCTATCAGAAAAAAAAAAGGTTAAACGAATAGGTATAATTGCACAATTTGTTTGCACTAGCTCAAACTGAAAGTGGTTCTATTCTTTAAAAGTGATCATTCCAATCTATTTATCTATCTATTTATTTATTTATTTATGTGTAAATTTATGCATTTTCCC
Source organism: Chanos chanos (assembly GCF_902362185.1). Lineage (NCBI taxonomy): Eukaryota > Metazoa > Chordata > Actinopteri > Gonorynchiformes > Chanidae > Chanos > Chanos chanos. Next base: position 35,691,477 of record NC_044503.1, on the reverse strand, counting down.
CCAAGTATCATCACTAAGAAATGCAGCCTGAATAGAAATGTGAGGGTTAAGAGGGTACGATGGTTGTTGAGGCTTACCTTGAAAGATGGCTACTACAATCAAAACTTTCAGAGGAACACTGGATTGAGAACACAGAGGTACAGACTGGCTCCCTGCGAAGGAACATATAAAGTCTGCTAGACCCCAAAATAAACCTCTATGTGGTTCTATCAGTAGGTCACATGATTTCATTATAGAAGTTGTATGATCGTAGAATCATATTCAGAAACACACGAGTTTTCATCAGATTTTTACTGTAGTTACTTTATTTATTCCATGTGTATCTGACGGCAAATTGACGCATATGTTTCGGGACATTTGCATCAAACAGTCTTATAACAAAGTCATTTATATTTCAGGGTTCTATCACTTTTGTCGTTCAGTCTCAAATGAGAAAATGAGAACTCTTTATGACTAATCATACTCAGTGTGTTACGACCTGTTCTCACCAGTTTTAAAAATTGATCTAGTGTAAATGAGTCATGAGCATGTTCATTTCCAATAACTGCATTATTAATAATGTCACTGTCATAGACAATACGATAAAATTCACATCACCACAGGTGAGCTGCCTTATTAATAATGTTACTATTATAGACACTAACTATGGTAAAAACACAGTCACATCACCACAGGTGAGCTGTAGACTTCAGAATTCCTACTTACATATATGAGCCCTCCATTTGTCAGTTGCATATTGGCTACCTACAGAAGAGAAAATGATTGTTTTTACATGTTTTTCAATAGTCAGTGTATTGCATTCGATTGAAGTGGTGGTGGTTACAGGCCCAGAATTAATCATTTGCTTTTTTTTCTGTATAAAACTGTCTGTTGTAAACCTACCCGTGCACAAAATGTTTTTAATTGTAAAATTAGCGTAAATCATTTTTTTCATCATGATGCACTTGGTTAAACTCAAAGGTGTTTTTTAATTGTTCTTTTGAAGTTATAATTCCAAACAGAACACTTTGTAATCACTCCAAACATCATAATTGTGCACAGCTGAGAAATGTTGAGATATCAGTTGGAGTGGGCATTAGACCGCGGTTAAGAGGGTTGTTGGGTTTACCTTGGAAGAGTTTTGATATAACAAACACCATTAGGATGCTGAACTTCACACATCTCTCTCTGGGCTGCTCACCTGTAGAGGAATATATCAAATCCACTGAGGCTTGAATGTGGAGCTACAGGTAGGTCATGTGATTTCATAACTGTTCTATGATGCAGCATAAAGAACAAAGAGTCATAAGCAAATACACACTTGTTTTTCATCAGAAAGTTCTGCACGCACATATATTTTATTCACTCATACCGTGTGGTCGTACTACTTAAATTTCACGCAGAATGGTTATTAGGAAAACTGTGAAATCCTTGCAAAGGGCTGACTCGCTGATTGGAAGCCATGTTGTATGAGTAACAAGTTCCAGGCACCGCTGGGACCTTCCACAAACGCACTGACCGATAAGTTTGAACTTGAGAGTTCAAATGGCTGATTTAGTTATCAGTCTTCAAATGAAGGCCTAAATTAAAGTGCCACATGATGGAGAAAGACTGCCAATTTTGTAGCAGTCTCAAAGGCTCCTACTGGAAATGTCTACCAAATGTCATGAAGACTGGTAAAAGGTTTCATGAATTACGGCTGTTTGAGTGAGAACGGTCATGCCACCAATGTTTGATTGGCATGCGTCAGTCATATTGTGTGCAAATTGAAAAAAAAAAAATCTGCCCTGTTTGGCTCCAAACAGCCTAGGGCTGGTTCACAAATGTTGGTTTTGTAAAAAAATAATAATAATAATTTAAAAAAAAATAGCTGCAAATCCAACATGGTGGATGTGAACAAGATTTGGATTAATCTAAAGTAAAGGAATCCAAACTGAAGGAATCTGAGAAAGAATTTTGTCTCTACAAGACGTTGTTTAGAACTGATAAGCCAAACGAACAAATGTGTGTGTGTGTGTGTGTGTGTGTGTGTGTGTGTGTGTGTGTGTGTGTGTACGTGGTGGTTTGCGATAAGTTTCATTGCCCAACTAGTAGGGTAACTTTCCAACTTGCTAGCAAAATTTCATAACTCTATGGTCTGGCTTACACATTGAATTTAACAAAATCATCATCATCATCAGCAGCAGCAGCAGCAGCAGCATTATTGCATAAAACAAATCAAGTTAAAAGTGTTGCACTGTAACAGACAGATCTCTAGACAGGATTGTTTCATGTTGGAGTTTAAAGCTTGTCTCTGCATGACAGGCGTATTTCTGACACTCACCTGGTTCCTCTATGGTCGCCTCATAAAGATTCAAAACCACGGTGTGGAAAGCTGAGATAGCCATTCTGAAAGCCTCTGGAGGACGAGAAAATAAATTACTTTAACAATCATTGCTGTACGTGTTGCATCACATTCAGTACTTTCCATTAATATGAACTGTCACACCATTCACTTTTTCTATCCGTGCAAAAACGAACTATTTAAATCTAACTTTGCCTAAAATGGGTTTAATTGTGAATTTAAAACACCAATAAAAACATGGAGTGCTTGCCCAAATGTCAAGCTGATTGGCTATAAAAGTCCCCACTTTGTACGCTGATCCGTGTGACAGACTTAAAGCATCACTTTTTATTTCCCGGGGTGCACACAGAGCCAGTAGTCGAAGTCGAAACATACTGTCGGACAGGGGGTTGCTGGGTTGTTGAAACTTACCTGGCTGAATGATTAAGAAAATCAACATGACCATAAGCAGATCCTCAGGCCCTGCATAAAACAAAAGAAAAAAAAAAAAAGAAAAGAACGAAAAAGACACAATTAGACATAAGGACACGCGGTGATTTTGTGACAGTTCGAGGCCCTGATGTTCAGCACTTGGGAGTTTCGTTGTTGTGCCTGTCACACGTAGTTATACATTTTCCTACTGAAATATATGCTTGTTTATAAATGCAACGTTATATCAACCGGATGTATTCTATTGGATGGAGTTAACTAATCGAAACGCATTAGAGCTGCGTGCGTGGGCCCTTAGAGTAAGGCTGGCACGTGACAATCTCTTTTACTGTGGGAAAAGATGCTCATCGCGCTCTCCGCGGGCTGGGGCCGAGCCCTCTCTCAAACAGAGAGGGTTCCATTCCGGATCTTTCCGCGTGAGAATTTATAACTCGTCTCTGCTTGTAAGGGCATCGTGGTCACGCTTACCGAATTTCCTCAGGGCGGATCCGATAAAGTTGGAGACTCTGGTGGGAGTAAATGAGGCGGACATCCTGAGAGACCCTAAAGAGAGAGAAAATCATGACTGATATGCGGTTCAACAGTATTATAGGTGTTATATATGTGTTATATCTGAAAATAATTTTTTTTTATTTGTTTGTTTGTTTGTGTTGTTTTGTTTTGTTTTGTGCTGTTTTTAGATACAGTGGAGCAGGGCTGGATGTTATAAACCTAATGTTGCATGATATTTTTAAGGTGCAAAATCTATGATTCAGACACGATAATGTAACGTAATTGTCATATATAAAAATATCACAGTATAAAGACGGCGAACAAAGAATCATACCCAGGCTAACATGTTTTTTTCTGCACGCGTGGCATGACATATGCACACACACACACACACACACACATTGACTTGTTCTACTCGTGTAGTTCAGTCTTTGCGGAATAAAGCGCTGAAACGTGGCCAACATATTCTCACATTTCAACTGCATTGTAACAAACGCTGAAAAGAGGAGAGAGCATGAATAAACGGGACAAAACATACTCCGCCATTTTAACAATACTTTTTTTCAGTCTTTTCAACTCATTTTAATATGCCATAACAATCACAATACTTAGAAGAAAAGAAATTACTGACAAGGCTTCTCACGTAAACAACACAGTGTTCACGTTATGAATGGATAGGCCTACTCTTATTGATCATAAAAAGCGTCTCGCGTGGCTGTTTCCACTAGGCTCTCTCTAGATTGTTTCGCAAAGGAAACGAAAGCGAGAACAATCATATACCCGTGGCCGTGCAAACAAATTTACTGGCCTTAACATAACTACTGTCATCATAATTTTTTTACTTTTTGGACTTGACTGCCATGGGTATTGTATTCTCTACCTCTTCTGGCCTCTGGACGTATTTGACCGTACGTTACGGAACGTATTTCTAAGCTTAAAATACACTGTAAATTCTGAGAATTCCTCTTTGCAGGCCCGTTACAGCGGAATCGCCTGTTTGTTTGTTTTTTTTTGTTTTTTTCAAGAGGATCTGAGTGAAGAGATGCGTGACTCACCTCTCGAAGTACCGTCTACACTGTGGAGGTGTGGCGCTGTCGGAGATGAACGGTTTCTGATTTCCTTCTTTCGCTCCCATGGACATATACATGCCGCTACGCCCTCTGCCGGTACAAAGTGGAAGCTCCTCTCATATTTGCTGTCATGTGTCGTTTGGATTTGCGATCTGTTTTCTTACACGTTACAGTAATGTTTCATGTTGTTTCAGAGCGATTTGCTCCTGTTTGATGGATCTAAGTGCCAAATTCAGGGACACATCAGAATCTAACTGTCAAGCTTCTGGTTCGAACCAACAACCTGCAAGCCTCGGTTATTAGGTCACATCACTTAACAACAGGCCTTTATAAGAAGCACAAACAGTAACTAACTGTTACAATCGAGTACCCTGTGTATATTGTCATTTGTCATAAAAGCGTACAATATCTAACAACGCGTTGTTGTCCTGTATAAAGACTTTGGTCACACAAACTTACACTACTATAGTTTGACCAGAAGGGGTCATAATCGAACCGCACATGAGTTAAAAAACGACGCATCGTTGCAGAGAGGTCAGACAAAATTCAAATTCTAGTTACAGCATGAATATTGATAAACGTTGTTGAATTAAAAGTAGCGATCAAATGAAATCAGTTAAAAATGAGCTTTTAAAGAAATCTCCCTATCCCTCATTGGGAAGCAATTCTAAAAGAAAATATTCACTTGAAACGTTTCCAAAATATTACTGAAAATAACAGAAAGAACACTGCAAGACAGAAAAAAAGCAAAAACAAAAATAATGAGCAACTGGTGACACCAAAGATTATCTCTATGAGTTCCTTCATACCAGGAAACAGGCCATATATATATATATATATATATATATATATATATATATATATATATATATATATATATATATCACACACACACACACACACATCTCTCTCTCTCTCTCTCTCTCTCTCTCTCTCTCTATATATATATATATATGTATATGTGTGTGTGTGTGTGTCGGTTGATGTCGGTTGTGATTGCAAAAGCGTATTGCATCAGCTTATATCCGATGCTGATGATTAATATAATCACAATATCATATTGTATTATTAAGATATTACAAAATCAACAAAATGAACAACAGAATGAAATTTTGTTTATTACAATATGGCATGAGGTCAGTTATGACTCCACAGTGACATAAATATTATATTTATATTTTAATAATGTTCTTTTTGTATAACATGTTAACAGTAACGTTTTATATTACAGAGATGCGATTACACGTTTATTTACACTTTCACATTCTCATTAAACAGTTGTATTAAAGAGTTTCATGGTTCAGTGGAATGTGATAGATGTCAGGAAATCTTACATAACTAACATTTTTCTCCACACAGTCTGACAACAAACTCATGTCTTGTACAATCACCACTCGTGTATTCCGGACAAGGTCAGGACCTACTGAACTTTGCATCCCATCACACATGATGCTTCTTCAAAGCAGGCAGAATAGGATTGTCAGTTTCTCTAGAGAAATGCATCAGTTCTAACAGTCCCTGGAAGGCTGTCCAGAGAGGCCAGTGTTGGTACAAATATCCTTGTTCCTGTTCTCTTAGTTTTATATCACATGAGTGAAACATAAGATTGTTAAGGTTTTGGTTTCACCCACTAAAAGCAAAATTTGGCCAATCACGACCCTGTGATGTGCAGCATTCAAATTCTGAATTTTAGATGTAGTAGACAGTGAAGTGCAGTACATCATTGTGTGTGGTTCCTGTAAACCCCTCAATCACATACTCCGTTACTGGTTTATTTCACAGCAGAACTATTTCAACTTCACTTGACTGTAAAGGGAGGTTTGCTCCTGGGAGTTGAAGTGTCTCTGTCTCTGTTGTCTACCAGACTTAGACCCTGATGGCTGTTTGAAACTGAGATGCGTGTACATTACTTCTGACATCTGTTTAGTGTTCTGTGAAATAAATAAATAAAAGATAAATAAATAGATAAATAAATAAATAAAGAAACAGCATTTGCTCTCTCTCTCTCTCTCTCTCTCTCTCTCTCTCACACACACACACACACACACACACACACACACACACCATAATTGGATTCTCTGTGTTTCTTACCTCAGTCTGTGGTAAAGGTTCAGTGTTGGTCACCAAGTGTCCTGCATCTGAAACTCACAATCACAGTTTGTGAGGTTTTGCCTGTTTCCAGTTTGGAACTTGGTTTAAAATTAGGAGTTAATATATTAAGATAAATTCCATGCATAAATTATAAATCTATACATTTCAATTCAGCAGTAACTCACCTGTGCGTAGGTAACGCAGCCAATGAGAGATGAGTATAAGGAGGAGAATCACACACACTGTACTGAGTGCTATGGCTGCATAGGACAGATCAGCACACCACACTGACATAAGAGGAAATACACAGAACTGCATTAAAATAAGACAGTATATCGAAGTATGTTTGCATTATGTAAGTCTATTAAAATTATTTTTCAGGATGTCATTATCAAACATTGAAATGTAGAAAGCATTGTGTGTGTGTGTGTTTACCACTATTTTCTCTGCTAGACATCTTTAGTGAGGACAGGTCGCTCCTATGAGTTTCATTGCCTCCCGTATGAATCTCACACCACCATTCCTCCACCTCCTGTTCTTTATCATTCCAATACTCATGCTGGAGAGCATTGTGGGAGTTGTAGTGATGTGAATCTCCGTCATGATCAGGGTCCCAGTTGTTATAGTAGAACTGATAACTGGTGGGAATTGGGACCTGCAACCGATTCAACACTTGGAACCTGTTTGAAAAAGGACAGTCATCCGTGATCAAGGCAACAAAAAGACATTAAATTGCATTAAAAACATTAAATACACTAATATGTTAGATATATTCCCTGTTCAGAACATAGAGGTCCAATCTGTAGTGCTTTCAACAGCCAATCAATAAACAAATCAATTAATTAATTAACGAAAAAATAAATACATACATACATTTTCAAAACACATGTTGACAGAAGTAAACATTATAGAAAACTGTATTAATGATTAAGCTTTTAACAGCATCTTAGATTAAAATATTGCAAATTTATAATTAGTAAACATTTTACATTGAAAATTCATAAAACGTTAAAAACAATAAAAAAAATACAAATACAATTTAGAAATATGTTTTGTAAGGATGTAATGTAGTCTTTGTTTAAATCCTTTTAGCTATCTGTTTATTGTCCTTTTTGCTGTGTCACGCAGAGAGAAGCAACTCTCATATGTTCATGTGCTATCGGTATCGTAAATAAACTTGAGATAATTTAGAAAGCTGATAAACTACTGTAGAAAGTACAGTCCGTTTCCAATTACATTCCGAATGTCAAATTTTAGATTTCAGATTAGTAATTTTACTCGGAACATATTTACGACGACAAACACATCATTTACTGCGGCTCACCCTTTAGTAGTCTCCTTCCATTCCAGAATCTGACCGCTCCGGTTCTCTCCACCGGTTGACCGCCACATGACGTCTGTCACCGGAGCACCCAGACCGGTCACGAAGCAGCGGAGGTCCGCGGAGAGTCTCGGTTTTATCCTTTGCTGGTCAGGTGAGTCGTTAAACCACTCAGAAAATAGCTGCATTTTACTCTTGTTCGTCCAGATCCCCTCCTCTGAAAACAAGGGAGATTCGTTTTATTGTAAATGTACAATCATAATCATAATCGCACATCACTCTTGTGTTTGCTTTTCTCCGGAGTTCCGCCGTTGCCTTTAAATTATTAGTAAGGATGTTGCATGTCGTTCGCATGTTAAGGAAAAGTAAAGAAAAAAAAATACATTTTTTTTTCATGACAACAGAAAGAGGTCTTATACGGCGTCCTAATGTCGTCTGTGCCGTAAGAGGCAACAAAGTCGGGAAAGAAAAATGAAAACCGATTCACATATAAAGTTGTTATTGTCACAGACCTCCGACATGCAGAAGAGTCCCTGCCGTGGTAAATTCACGGTGTGTGCTGAGTTTCTCTTTGCAGTAATAGCGTCCTCCGTCCCGTTGCTCAGCTCGTAGAATGGTAAGCTGAACCTCAAAATCATTCAGCTTTCTACTAATAAACTGACACGGCGTTTTCTGACACTCTGTGTCAATCTCTTCCACTGTCCCATTTGGCGCCAGTCTAGTCCATAGCATGTGTTCGCCGTGACAATTCTGTGTTTTCAAACACGGACAAGTTATGGAGATGGTGCTGCCTGGAGTGGTTATGATCACTCTATCTGCATCTGTGAAGAGCGCTGTGAAAACAAAACTGGAGTAAAATTCGATTCAGCTGCATTCCAAATTAAATTAAGCAGATTGGTTGCTCTGTTCGATAACAAAACAAAACAAAACAAAACAAACAAGAACAGTCTTTTGTATCATAAAATATTTGATAAATCCGACTAGTAAACAGTCTGGACGTACCCATAAGAAAAGAAGAAAGCAGAAGAATAATCTTTCGAGTCATATCCCTTTGCAAACAGATGTTAATAGTTCTTACGTATGTCCATGAAAATTAAATCCAACAATTTGACACATAACACATATAAAAGCACATAAGGTCTCCAGTATTCATGAACTTTTGCGCACGAGGCTTCCGTTAGTTTCTCTTCACAATAGACTCAGAATTGCACGTTACGAGGAATTAACGGTTTGTCTAGTTTGTAAAAGCACAAGGAACACAGAAATTTCAATTTGACATGACACACCACAACCCTCAACTGCCCCCCTGCTCACAAACCCGCCTTTTACGCACAAGACGCATTTTTTTCCGTAACATACAGTCGAGTCGCTTCGACCACAGCGCTTTTGAAAAGTGTGAATGAAGGTAAGACAAGCTACTGAAACTATTGTCCGCCTCGCACTTCCCCCGTACTGCCACGGCATTATTCTCTAAATTCAAATTGGGTTGTTGGCTCTGCTGAACATAAAGTCTGATTTCTAAGAGACAAAGACAAAGATACGGTGTGGATAACCACTTCAAGAACTAAAACAAATAAAACGAATAAAAATGTTCTTTTCAAATACCGCTTAAATATCTCCAGTTAAAAAGAAAATAGTCTCCAGTTAAATGTTTATCCGTGGTAATTCAAGTAAAATTCAGTCACAAGTTAGAAAGGATTGCACTCTGCTGTGTATGTCAAAAAGAATACAAAGCACCATTTTAGATATGATACAACATAAACTGAACTATAAAACAGGACTGAAAGGTCAGAAAGAGAATAATGAAATTATTTCATGATACAAATATTATTTTTATGTGATTTTGTGAGTGTATGTGTGTGTGTGTGTGTGCGCGCGAGCGCGCGAGTGTGTGTTTCTCTGTGTATCAAACTTTGATGATGGTACTTGACATTGAGGGGGTTGCTTAAAAAAAAAAAAAAAGTTTTGTAGAACATTCTTGCAACTCAGATAGCTGCAGCCGCCTTATCTGATGGTCGGAAAGTTTGCTGTTGTTTTGGTTGCTGGAAACTTTCACCTCTGACCAAAGCGAAAGAAAGTGGTTTTGAGTTTTAAAAAGTAAACACGGCTCTTTTTCCATCTTAAGTTGTTTGTTTTGCTGGTTTCATTAATGCTGGACCTCTTGAAACAATTACGAGAGGTTTTAGACCAAAGCCACAACAAAACATGCAGACATTTTTTTTTTTTAAACATAGTTTTGTTTTTTTATTCTCTGAAAAAGGTATGATCAATAAACGGTCTGTGCCAAAGAAAGAAAGAAAGAAAGAAAGAAAGAAAGAAAGAAGTTGTGTATAACAGAATATCTTCACTTTGATCATACTGAGTTTGTAAATGATCTGCTTTGGTTCTGTCTGCTCTTGTAGAAGCTCTGAGCCCAGAACACTGTAAAGACTCCAGTGATGAGAAGCAGGAGACCACACAGAGAACCCAGAAACATCAGCCTCTTACAGGAACTCGAAGCTGAAATTACACACACACACACACACACACACACACACACACACACACACACACATACAACTTTGTCAGAGTGCTGTTATAACTGCTGGAAAAATATGTTTAGCTTTTCACACTGTTGACTGGTATGAAGGCGTGACATGAATTGTAATTATAGCCTTAATCAGTGTTTACAGCGTGAGGATGAAATAGATTTGACAGGTATTAGATGAGAGTGAAAGAAATCAGTATCATACCAGTGGACATGTGTGTTTTGGCTGATTGGGTTAGAACTCCTTTTTCATTATGGCGACACACACACTTCACTGTGAGTGTGTTCTTCACTTTGGGGAGTGTGATGACAGACCATCGAATAAATGACCCGTCCACATCTATCCTTCTTCCTGTCTCTTTCGTTATGTCCCCTTGATTTTCGTTCATCTTCCAGAATGGATCACTCCAGCCTGGTCCTCCACCCTTCAGTTCACACACAAACACACTGGATCCATCAGGCTGGGTACCACCAAACACACGCTGGACAGGGGAGATAAGAGGGTCTGCAGACGAGAGAGAAGGGGGAGGGTGTGTGTCGCGGGACAATATAAAGACAATTCAAAATTAACAACTATTATTTACAGAGCACTGACGTCTCTGTTTGATTCCCTCATTTCCATATAGGTTGACTCAGACGAACGTTAACGCAAACTAAAAGGACACACGAGGAACCACAGAATCTGCAGGTCGTCGTTAAAAGAGAAACTGAAAGGAAAGTACTGCAAATATTCTGTAACAACTGAAAAACGTTTTGCTTTTTATCCCCATCAGTTAAATAGATTCATAAGAACTGATCTTACCTGTAACAACCAAGTGATGAGAAGGACCAGGAGCGTGTTTAGTTCCATCCGATAAAACTGAAAAATAGCGCCCAGAATCTCGGACCTTAAGTCGGTAAATCTTGAAAAATAGATGACCTGAAGTTCCCGTTATATTTCCTTCAAAACGGTCGCTGCGTTCTGAAAATGCGTGGACATGACTTAGAAGTTGAACTTTTCCTTCAGTGGTGGTGTGGTACCAGTAGATATACAGAGTATCCAGCGGGGGTCGAATAATTTGACTGTGGAGAGTGATATCCATTCCGGCATCTCCAAACACAAAGCTATCTTGATTGGGCAAACTGTCTATTTTGTCTAAAAACAAAAAGATAGATGAAGACAGGGGTAGGTGAGACGTTTCGTTTGAACAACTCGATAAATAAGACATGAAAGAAAGAATTCGTTTACAACAAATCGTAAAATATGAATTTGCCCTTTTCGGGAAATATATATTTATTTTTCTGTACACAGAAGAGGAAGGAGAAGAAGAAGAAGAAGAAGAAGAAGAAGAAGAAGAAGAAGAAGAAGAATATTCGACAGTATCCTTGTATAGGTAAAAATATTTTATATATAATTTTTCACTCACCAGTGTTGATGATGGTGATTATTAAAATAGCCAAAAGCATATCCATGTCGTGATTTAAAAGAAATACTTACGGCTAGATCCTAGATCTGTAATGTCACAAATCTACTGGAAAACGGCGTAAATGATCTCTACGTGAGCGCGCGCGCGTCTATGTGTGTGTGACAGAGGGGTAGAGGGTGGGGGTTGGGTGTTGGTGGCAGTCAGTAGCTTTTACCTGTCGTGAAATACATTTATTTGAAAATTTATTTATTTTCTCTTGGCAATACTTTGTCACGATTTTTATGATTATGATGTATTCTCACTTATTGCGTGTAGCTGCTTTGCGTTTAGCTTGACTCAGCTACAGCGTGGTGTTAAAGGTGATTGTCATTTTTTCATGCTGAATCGTTGACTACAAATGTTTAATGCTCGTAGGAAAAAGAAGAAACAGCTGTCAAAATTAACATCCTCCGCACCGTTTCAGAGATACACAGAATACCCCACTTGACCTTTTGTCCCCTCACACATCCAAATGCATGTTGGTAGTCTATTTCCGCAAAGGAGAGCCGTCAGTTCAGAGTATGTACTGGATTAAAGCGAATCGCCTCCTCTGCACACCCCGTACGGACAGAGGGTTTTGGCTGTAACTGAGATGAGCTGGTAAACAGTAAGCATTATGCTAGACACCGCAAGGGATATCTTTGTTCCCATGGCACAAGTTCACCAGTACTACACACTATTCTTGTTACTATGCTGTCGCAACCTAGCGACCAGCCCAGGGCAGACATATAAATCAGGCGAATTGGAGATGCTAAATTGCCCCTAGGTCTGAATGTGTGTGTGTGTGTGTGTGTGTGTGTGTGTGTGTGTGAATGTGTGTGAATGTGTTCGACTGTGTGTCTGCCCTGCGCTGAACTGGCGACATGTCCAGGGTGTTTCCCCGCCCAGTGAGTGCTGGGATAGACTCCAGCATCCCCTGCAACCCTAATTAGGATAAGCAGCGTGGAAAATGAATTAGCGTGCATGCACTACACCGCACAACAATAACGTTCATGATACGTCAGTGAATTCGACAGGCATTCTGATAGTGGCCTAACGCAAAACAGTTTGGGGATGTCACAGTTCAGTAAAGTAATCTTGCATATATTGAAATGATTTGCTCAACGGAGTGAAATTCTCAGAAAAGACTGTTGCCCACATTTTATCAAACTATACATGAACTGTCTGAGGACAGAGCTCCCTCTAGTGGTCAATACGATGCAATGTGGCGCCAAATGGAAAATAAAATGGAAGGGGATCAAACGGGGATTAAAGCTGTTTTTTAGTACGAAGAAGGGCGCCATTGTAATTAAAATGACAGCTGTAAAAAATCAGGCTGAACAAACCCGAAAATAAATCAAACCGTATTTTTCGCGACTTAATTTTTCAAATACAATATGCCGAAATTAACCGGGAATCAAAAATGATTAAAGACGTGAGCTCAGACAATGCCAACTGAGTTGAATTTGTTGACACTGAAAAGTTAGTATCAGCTCTCATTATTAGATAATATACCTGAAAACAAAAATCGACTTATGTAACAAATTTGAATTCTCTGGCATCGTACTCCAAATCGCAATAATTTTATTTGACCAGCGGTAGTTGCAACAATCTTGCGTTGTGTGAATTTGCCCAAATCCCTAATCATTTCATTTAAAAAGATGGAATACATTTAATTCCACATACAAAATACAAACATTAATCCGAACTGAGTGGGTATTTCCAAGGCTGGTATTCAGATATCACGCTTGAGTTACAGTAAAAATACAGCCATAAAAGAATGCTTCCAGTAAAAGTGAAAGTCGCGCCTTAAACAAACAAACAAACAAACAAACAAAAAACCTTGAGTCAAAGTCTAACAGTAGAAAGTATCAGGCTTCTAATTTAGTCAAGCTTAAACAAAAAAAACAAAAAAACAACAACATCAACAAACCCATAGACCTATGCGATCACTTTGATTAATAAAAAAAAAAATAAAATAAAATACAATTATATATAATATGTCTTCTCTTGAAAACAGAACTACCCACATTTGACTTGACTGTTCAATTGGGTCTCTTCCTCTGTGTTGATGTGTCTCTCTCTGTGTCGTCCACCAGACAGCGACCCTAATGGTTGTTTGAAACTGAGATGCGTGTACATTATTTCTGACGCCTGTTCACTGTTCTGTGAAATGAAAAATAAGAGGAAAAGAAACATAGACTGCATTCATTCTGTATTTATCACCCTTTTCTCTTTTTTCCTCTTTCTCTCCCTCACTTTTTCACACACACCCTCACACCCTCTCGTTCTCACACACACACCAGCATCAGGTTTTCTGTTTAAACAAAAAATAGATTAATGAAATTCTTACTGCTCTCAGATTACTGGTGCTGAGTTTGTGGTGAATATAAGCATATGCAACACTTTGGGATCAATGTTTTTAGATAGGTGAAATATATAAAAATGTCAAGGCATGTCAGACTACCTCAACAGTGGCTGACAGGCCTCAGACTCCATAGGCTTAAGTTCTGTTCTGTTTAACTTACCTCAGTCTGCGGTAAAGGTGCTGTGTTTGTCACTGAGTGTCCTGTATCTGAAACACAGAGTCACAGTCTCTCACTTTTCGGCTGTTTCCTGTTAGGAGATGATTTGTATAGTATCAGTATCTCCATATGCTTATATTAAGAATAACTCACCCGTGGACAGGTTACACAGCCAATGAGAGATGAGTATAAGGAGGAGAATCACACACACTGTACTGAGTGCTATGGCTGCATAGGACAGAGCAGCACACCACTCTGACACTACAGGAAATACAGAACTGCATTAAAATAAGACAGTATATCATTGTCAAAGAATGCCATGCCATATAACACTTATATGTTCACATATAGATATTTCACTCATCATACTGAACAAACCAGTGTGACCAATTATTCATATTTAATTGATGACTGAGCCAAAATAGCACAGTAACATTGCATATGTAGCACATTCACCTAAACCTGTTATCAGGTGTGTGTGTACATGTGTGTGCTTATGAGTGTGTGTGTGTGTGTGGGGGGTGGGGTGGGGGGGGGTTGGGGGTAGATATGGGTTTTTACCAGTATCTTCTCTGTGTCTCTTGTTAAATGAGGTCATGTTGCTCTTATGAGTCTTATTGTCTCCAGCATCAACCTCACACCACCATTCCTCTATCTCCTGGTCCCTGTGCTCATACTGGAGACCAGAGTTGTATTCATAGTCATAGGAACCTGTGTCCTGGTCTTGGTCCCAGTTGTTATGGTAGAACTGATAACTGGTGGGAACTGGGACTCGCAACTGACTCAACACTTGAAACCTGTTTGACAAAAGGAATATGGTATCATATTTCTAATCGTGGCAATAAAATGGAAGCCCGAAATTCATAACACTCATGAAATGATGATAAATATATTTAGATTCTAAAGTTTTGTTAGGTAGTGTTAAAATTCATAAATACAAATGATCTTTTCTGATGCAGACTTTTGAGCACCAAAATAATAAACGTGCTGTCAGCAGGACATGTCTTTTGATCTGGGAATTATGTTTAACTAATAGACAAACTGTCCTCTAGATATATGTATATTTATTTGTCTTGCCAAATGGCAAGATCAATAAAAAGCAGCATGATCTTACCTTAAATTATCTAGAATTCTCAGCTTAATAACTGACAAAGGGATCTCCTATCTTAACACATGATATCTTTCAGAGTGACGAATATATTTGTGCTTATATAATATATTTTGTCTCAGTAAGGAAGTTTATGCACTAATGTACAAAGGCTATTTGAGAATATTTATCGAAATTGTATCATTATCATAACATTTTGACTAATCAATTTATGTGGGACGTTTTTTTATAATATTTACTTCACTTCACTTGTGTAATGCACCCCTCCCATTCCCTGGAAAAAAATCTAAATCTATTAATGAGAAATTGAGAAATTCACTGACCCACTTCTTGTTTCGACCAATTTCAAAATCTGACCCGTTCGGTTTTCTCCACCAGTTGACTTCCAAATGATGTCTGTCACTGGAGCACCCAGGCCGGTCACTAGGCAACTCAGTTCTGCGTGGCGTTTTGGTTTTGTTTGATGTTCAGGCGAATAGAGGAGCAATGACACCTTACTGTTTTTCGTCCAGACGTCCCTCTCTAAAACACAACATAAAATTGGTCATAACTAGTGATATCTGATACAGACTATTTTGGGACGCCAAATATATATTTTTTTTGTTCTTCTAAATTAGGCTACTACAATTTGCTGAGAGAAATACCGACAAGAAAGAAAGACTTGCAGCAGAAGAGTACAACATACATCTTAATATTTCCAATGCAGAGCGCAACCACACCATACAGCTGTCTAAACGGGTTCTGTCAACAGTGGCCGATGGAATTTAATTCAAGTTCAAGTTCAATCAGACGTTTTCTTTCTCTCTCTCTCTCTTTTTTCTTTTTATTTCTTTCTTTTTTTCCCTTTGTGAACAAGTTCGGGTGATTTACGCAAATCTGGTTTGTTTTGTGCTTGAATGTTAACGAAATGTCGAAGCATTATTCATGACCTAACATTAAATTATGCTACAAATTCCTCGCAGCTTGTGAAAAAAAGTCGCTTCGTTACAGCGAAAGAGATTTTCCAAATCTGTTCCAGTGCAGCGTTTTCAGTGGGAATCTTGGTAAATTGTACCAACACGACCTGTCAATCCATTCCTTTCTCCCCTCTTAGTGAGATCCAGCTCTATACATACGTGTGATAAGATCACATTACATATTTTAACCTGCAACTTTCATATGCTTGGGCTTTTTTACGCTAACTCGTAACTGGAACTGATCCAAAAACTATGGGAATATTTTCAAAGAAAATAACAACATACTTTCAATTCTTTCATCAGAAATGACTTCAGAGTACGTTTTAATGTTGATAGAAGTGGTTCAAGTTGTATTACATTGCGCTGTAAGTGTATTTATGTTCGTTAGTTTGTGTTTGTACTCAACAGCAAACGCCTTTTCCCGCAAAATTGCCTCCTTCTCCATTTCATAGCCATTTTCATAACCATTCCATTTTTTTTTTACAGATTTTGTCTGTATGATGTGGATTATTCAGATTGTATTGTAAAATATAGGGTATTAGGAAGCTTATGAATAATTACGTCATTATTTACTCACCTCCAACATGCAACAGTGTGCCTTCACCCCAAAAGTCAAGGTTTGTAGCGGTCTTCTCCCCGCAGTAATAGCGCCCTGTGTCGCCCTGTTCCGCTCCCCACACAGTTAACTGGATTTCAGAGTCGTTTATTGTTTTACTGGAAAACCGACACTGTGTGTTTGGACAATCAGAGTCAATTAACTCCACGAGCCCTATCGAATCTACTCGAGTCCATCGCATGTACCGGCTGCAGTTTCGTCCAGTCAAGCAAGGGCAACTTATGGATATGTTTCTGCCCGGCCTGGAAATGATTAAATGACCTGCATCTGATAAGAGAAGCGTGGAAATCAAAATTGTGAGAGAAAAATTAAAAACAAATTACATTTTAAATTACACTTTAAATGACACTTTTCTTTTTAGTTTACTGAAGACGTCTCTAGCAACTTCTTTACTACCGTAAAATGTTTAGAAAATCGAAAGAAAATCAAAATACTAACCCCCAAGAAAAGCAGAGAGCAGAAGTAAAATATTTAAAGTCATGGTTCGTTAAGACAAATTGATGGGGTTTTTTTTACAACCTTGAGTATTGTATATTATGTCGAGGTTTTTGGCAGGTTGGGCTGGAGAGCGCGACAGTTACGTGTTGCATACGCTTGATCTTGATCTTACGCACTTTTGACATTTTCCCGTCAGAATGAGACATCCGCTCAATGAACAGCAAAAACCACAAGGAGAAGCACATTCGAAGCACCAACACATGACCCCCGATTCTCTTGCATTTCAAAAAAGGGCCTTTTACGCAGGGGGGCATGCAGCCGGATTTTTTTTTTAAACTTTTTTTTGCCTTCATCTTTTTCTGGGGTATGCAAAAACCACAAAGAAAAAACACGTTGAAAGTACCATCACCTAAATCACCCCAGCGGCTCAAGACATTCTTGACAGTTTAACCGCAATGTTTTTTTTTTTGGGCCTTTATTTTTAGATGTGAGATCGACAGTCTGAACAAAGCAGCGAAACTTTTTTTTTTTTTTTGCCCAGAAGGATGCTCATCTCTTGCTTAACCGCTGTAATTATCTGTAAAAACAATCTTGTTGTGTGGGTCTAACACCAAAACATCATGATATGAACATTGTAAAAAGCCCTGGTTTCGGCCTAAATCTTTGAAAGAGATTACTGATGACCTTCAATTTCTTTCTTTCTTTTTTAAACTACGTAAGAAAAGGATGAGTGTATTCTACCTGTTTCAAACGGCTTGCAAAGATTTCTCACGCTGCATTGTTAAATGTCTTAATGAGTATTCCAAATCGGTACATACGCTTTTTTTTTGAGATACTGCATTAAGCCCCGAGGGGAAATTCGGACTCTGCATTTAACCCATCTGAGCAGTGGTTGATTAGGTACCATTCTTAAGGACACTTTGGATGTTTTTTTGTTTTTTTTCTGCTGGTCCTGAGAACCGAACCGGCACCCTTTCGGTCACGGGCCCGCTTGTCTTTATTTTCGGCCACGTGCCGCCCCATGTAACTTTTCCCATATTCGCACTATGCGGCACTCTGCTTCATACTTGATTCTGTATGTGAAAAGGATGCTTTGCAATACCGGCGTGATGCAGCAAGCATGTGCAGAATGTGTTAACATGTCAGCATGTAAACTGGAGACTTTTCTGCTGTTGTGTTTGCAGGAAGCTCCCCCTCCCCCCCTCACCACACACACACACACACACACACTCGCACTTTCCAACCACACTTTCTAACAATAGACGAGTGGCATGAATTTGACAAAAGGAAGAATATGCGAATGTACTCCCAGAATGTAATCCCAAAATTTCATTAAAAAAAAAAAAAGAGAGAGAGAGAGAGAGAGAGAGAGAGAACATATTTTGCATCTGTACTACTACTACTATTAATTTTACCAACGACAACAACAGCAATAATAATAATAATGATAATAATAATAACACTACTACCACCTCTACTAATAATAAATGTGTTAAGAAATTAAAAGACAGCTCAGTCAAAAAGAGGTGTTTATTCATTTAATTGGTTGAAAATAAATGCAAAAAGAAAAAAAATGAGGGGGAGAGTAAAAGTGGAGGATTACAATAATAATACAAATTAAATATTATTGTTTAATATAATCAAAAAAGAAAGAAAGAAAGAAAGAAAGAAAGAAAGAAAGAAAGAAAGACAGAAAGAAAGAAAGAAAGACAGAAAGAAAGAAAGAAAATGACATTATATCAAAAGCTTTGCGTGGAGTTTGGTCTTTCCTGGTTCTGCCTGCCCGAGTAGAGCCTCTGAGCCCAGAACACTGTAAAGACTCCAGTGATGAGAAGCAGGAGACCACACAGAGAACCCAGAACCATTAGCTTCTTACAGGAACTCACAAGAACATCTGAAGTCATAAGAAATATACAAATAGCATTAAACTTCACCAAATAACTTTATTAAACAAAGAAAAAAAATCATGCACACACACGCACACGCACACACACACACACACACACACACACACATTCCCAGAAACTGATGGAACTGCCCTTCAGTCTTACCAACAACTACTATAAGAACATTGTCTATTCCACAGCTGAAATATGAAATTCACCTAAGACAGATTTCAGATTGATGGAGGGGAGAGAAAGTAAATCAGCAACATACCAGTGGACATGTGTGCGTTGGCTGATTGAATGAGGAGTCCTGTCTCATTATGGCGACACACACACTTCACTGTGTGTGTGTTCTGCGCTTTGGAGAGTGTGATGACAGACCACTGAACAAATGATCCATCCACATCTATCCTTCTCCCTGTTTCCTCCTCTCTCTGTAACATATGTTTCTCCATCTCCCAGAATGGATCACTCCAGCCTGGTCCCCCACCCCTCAGTTCACATAGAAACACACTGGATCCATCAGGCTGGGTACCACCAAACACACGATGGACAGGGGGGATGAGAGGGTCTGCGAGGTTGGAAGATAAGGAGAATTTAGTATTTTGTTGTTGTCGTTTTAACAAACATAACATTTAAACAATTTAAACGTGTTGAGAGATTACGTGACGAGTTCGTCTTACCTGATACAACTAAGTAGTGAGGAGGACCAGGAGATATGTTTATTCCATCCATAGTAACCGAAAAATACATCCCCGCGTCTTTCACTGTAAGACTGTGAATCGTAAGAAATGTACGATTCGACTTTCCGGGTATCTCTCCACTGTAACGTTCCTGTTTGGTGAAATATTGCGTAAAATGACACACGAGTTGGATTTCTCCGCCGGTACTCTGATGGTACCAGTACATAGACGCAATAACCCTTGAGCCCCCAGCGACTTGACTGTGAAGGGTAACATCTCTACCAACCTCTCTGTGCACGAAGCTGTCATGACGGAGCAGACATTCGTTCACCTCTAAAACAGAGGAAAAATAGGGAATGAAACAAAGAGATTTTTAAACAAAGCAAACAATGACAGCAAACAGATAGACAGACAAATACTGTAGACGGATTAATAGCGCAGCGTCCGTGATTTGTAGGGTCTATGATGGTGACAGTTATGGTAATCAGCCTCAAGAAGAGTAAGGAAAAAGCGCTATTTATAGAATTGAGTCGAGGGATTTTTTAAAAAAATAAATAAATAATTAGTCACTCACGTGTTTTCATGATGACAGTCAAAATAACCAAGAGCGTGCACATTTTTGAAGAACTTTGGAGTAATAGGCTACACTAATGACCATGATCTCTCTCTCTCTCTCTCTCTCTCTCTCTCTCTCTCTCTCTCTCTCTCTCTCTCTCTCTCTCGCGCTGTGTCGGGGGGGGGGGGAGAGCGGTATAACATCTAGGTTGGGGGAGGTGTGTTTTGTTTAAACGCAATGCAAATCTTTCCAAATCTTTTATAGTTATCCTGGACAGGAGTCCATTTCACTATACCATTGGCACTGCTACAGCTTGCATGTGCGGTGGCGTGAAGACAAACTTATAGTTTCTGACTAGCGTGTGATCCAGACCTCTACATGCAGCTATATATTCCTACTGACATTCTCCCAAGCGTTTCCAAAGTGAAATTATATGAAGATCAGTCAAAACTGAAATTTTATTTGGCAGAGGCGAAGGCTTGTGGTAAATTCACCACCAAAGAAAAATGACTCTTTGTTTTTACTGATATTACTGACACACAGCGCGAGAGAGACAGAGAGAGAGAAAGAGATCATAGAGCCCGTCATTAGTGTAGCCTATTACTTCAAAATTCTTCAAAAATGTGCACGATCTTGGTTATTTTGACTGTATGCTCAAGCGTGAAAGTTAAACCTCACGGTTAATCTTTAACCCTTGAAGTCTGCCCCAATAGTACAACATTTAACTAATTTGAGGCAGTTTGACGCAAAGGTGTAGTATCGCGAGAACCTTTTGGGATCCAAGCTCCATGCTCGCGGGCAGTTAACGGTTCTTTCTTATAAGGCTGATTTCCAAGAATAAAAAGCCAGGAGCTCTTCATGTCTGTTATTTTTTGCTACTTTAAGTTTATACGTGTCAACAAATAACACTGTTGATTGCACCGTAACCGAGCTTAAAATTCACCAACAACACTCAACACGAACAGGTAATGTCTTTTGATAGTGCAACAGTTCTCTCTCTCTCTCTCTCTCTCTCTCTCTCTCAAACAAACAAACAAACAAAAAACAAAAAACGAAGCTTCTTTGTGAATTTCCTCTCAGTGACTGACCATTAACACTCCCCGAACACGCAGACACGTCACAAACACACACATAGAGAAGCAGTACTAATACATAACACAGCAAAAATGATGGTGTAACACTTTTTCACTTGTATGCAGAACATCGCTTGGCTCCCATACGAAATGGTGTTGTTACTAAGTAAAACTACAGCACTGCAGAAATTAATCACATTCAGTTTCGTTATAAATATAATACTTGTACGGTCACAGTCTTTATTACGCTATAACAGAATAAGATGTCACATGTCTTTAATGAAGTCTGGTGTAGTCCAGAGCTAAGAGGAGTAACACAATGAACCAACATCCAATGGAACACAAATGAAATCTGCCACAGGAAACGGTGAAGTACAAGGACTGTTAACACTTCACGCCACAAGCAAGAGAAGCAGCTTTTGACGGAGGTTGGTGCCGGGCAAAGAAGAAGAGGCGGTCAATGGCCAATGTCGGGGCCAGATGAAATAAATAAAAACAAAAAACAATATCAACTAAACTGTGGCTGATATTTTTTTCTGACAACAAAGCTAGAAAGAAAAGAAAGTGTAGAGCCAGAAAAATGTCGTCTAGAAAAATGCCTTTCGCTCAAAATATAGTTTTAGACGCAGTCCAGAGAGAAACGCTGGACAGTCCCGTCAGAACCCCGCGTTACAACGTCCATCCATTACAATCAGGTAGGTATGAAACAAGAGAGTTTAACTAGTAGACAGCATGCACGCTAGTAACCGCAAGAGACATCTTTATTCCCACATCAACAGTTCACCGGTGCTACAACTGCACTCTTTGTATTTTGCTCCGTAAGGTATTCGCACTACACTGCTTTAAACAGTGACGCGCTACTCCACAGCTAGATGAGCTTTAAACAGCTAGGCTTCAGTTGTGATCCACTAAATTCATTATGAGCTTAAAAAAATCAAATTTAAATACGTAAAAATGACGTTCGAAAAGACACTGGCTCATATTTTGTAAATAAACTACAACTACATTTAGTTGTCTGAGGATCCAGCTCCCTTCTATGGCCATCATATGGCAGTATTTCGTGGTTTACTACATATTCAAACTAACGAAGAGTGGATTGGCTTGGTTACTGACAGAGGAGTGGAGTGGCTTGGTTATTGACAGAAGAGTGAACTGGCTTGGTTACTGACAGAGGAGTGGACTGGCTTGGTTACTGACAGAGGAGTGGACTGGCTTGGTTACTGACAGAGGAGTGGACTGGCTTGGTTATTGACAGAGGAGTGGACTGGCTTGGTTACTGACAGAAGAGTGGACTGGCTTGGTCACTGACAGAAGAGTGCACGGCCTTGGTTATTGACGGAAGAGTGGACTGGCTTGGTTATTGAATACTCTACAGTTGCAATATGGGTTGTCCGAGCAGTCATTCAGTTCAGCAGTATAAAGAATCCGTACACTAGTGATGGACTGTGAGTGAAAGTTGTGTCCGCTCACTTTTGCCGAGGCCCGTCCGAAAATAAATTTCTGGCTACGCCACTGAATTGAGAAGGACCCCATCTTAATATAAAAAACAAAAAACTGAACCATACCCAGCTGAAACATGAATATGAATCATCTTTTTGCTTCACTTGACTTTAAAATAAAATATTTCGATATTAATGGGGATCAGTGAATGTCTTAGGACAGACTTTAAGATGCTATTTTTTTATTTATTATAATTATGATTTTTATTAACAAAAAACAACAACAACAACAATAATAATTATTATAATAATAATGATAATAATCTACAGCATATAATTTCGTTGAATTTAGAAAATGAATATCATCTGTCACAATGAACTACTGACAAAATTGTCCGCTTGTTTAAATCTTTTGTAGTCAGCTTCAGAGCCTCCGCCCCCCAAAAGAAAAAAAAAATATATATATATATATATAAGAAAATAAAATAAAAGGGAAATAGTTGCGCCCTAATATCGTGATCATCATAATTCACCAGCAGGTGTCGCGACAAACCGCCACTTTGGCCAAAAGAATGGCTTGTTGCCTGAACTTGCCGATAATCAAGCTATTTTGTCGTTCATGAGATGACAGAACTCACGATCTTAGATAAATCAAGCAAGACAGATTTCATTCTTTTCATTCAAAAACAAAACAAAACAAAATAAAGCAAAGCAAAGACAAAACAAAACAAAAAACCCCCCAGAAATGATCAAAAAATGCAAATATAAATCCAAACTTGAGTTTTTTTTTTCTTTTGCTGTTTTTTAAAAATGTATTTATTTATATATTAATCTATTTATTCATTTTTTGTTTGTTTGCTTGTTTGTTTTGTTTTGTTTCTTTTTTTGGGGGGGGGGGGGGGGCGGGGGGCGGGGTGCATATGCAGTGAGACAGGGATTGATAAAATGAAATGTATAGACATTGCCATAGACAACAATAATATACACATAGATTACACACATTAAGGAGAATATGAAATGTGTCCTTTTCGAAATACATGACAGGTATGTCTTACAAATGATGATGACATAGTCCTAATGTCACAATACAGCGAAAGAGTTGAGAGTGTTCTCATAAGCATACCCCCCCCCGCCCGTCCATCCGTCCGTCCGTCCGTCCATCTTCTCTTGAAAACAGAACTACCCACATTTGACTTGACTGTACAGCTGGGTCTCTTCCTCTGTGTTGATGTGTCTCTCTCTGTGTCGTCTAGCAGACAGCGACCCCGCTGACCCCGATGGTTGTTTGAAACTGAGATGTGTGTAGATTACTTCTGTCATCTCATCTGTGTCCTGTGGAATGATTAAAAAAAAGTAAAAGAAAAAGAAAAGGAAACTGTTTTCAATTCGTGTTCTCCCCCCTCCTCTCTCCCTCTCTTTCTTTCCTTTCCTCTGTCTCCCTTGTTTTCTCACGCACACCAGCATTAGGTTCTCTGTGGAAGAAACTTACCTCAGTCTGTGGTAAAGGTGTGGTGTTGGTCACTGAGTATTCTGTATCTGAAACATACAGTCACAGTTTGTGAAGCTTCTTTCCTCTGTCCTGCCTGGAACTTTGATTACAGCATTTTTTTTTTGACTGGCAACATGGATTGGTCAAAGCTGAACTCACATTGTCAAAATTCTTCACACGGTCAGTGAAAAAGAAGTCTATGCGGACCAAACCGTCAATCATTTTTCATTGCTTTCACACAAATACACTCAATGACCACTTCTCCCAAAATCCATGCATTTCTGTACTAACCGTATTGAAATAAATGGAAAATCTTAGCACAGTATTTACCATGAAATGAACTAATAATCATTCCAAACCCATGTGATGTTGATGAAAACTTGTGGCCAAATGCAGGAGACAGGGAGCACTTGAACCTGTTTGACAAAAGGAATATGGCATCATATTTCTAATCGTGGCAATAAAATGGAGGCCAGAAATTCACAACACTCATGAAATGATGATAAATACATTTAGATTCTAAAGTTTTGTTAGGTAGTGTTAAAGTTCATAAATACAAATGATCTTTTCTGATGTAGACTTTTGAGCACAAAAATAATAAAAGTGCTGTCAGTTGGACATGTCTTTTGATCTGGGAATTATGTTTAACTAATAGACAAAAATGTCCTCCAGATATCAGTATGTATATTTATTTGTCTTACCAAATGGTAAGATCAATAAAAAGCAGCATGATCTTACCTTAAATTATCTAGAATTCTCAGCTTAATAACTGACAAAGGGATCTCCTATCTCCTCACGTAATATCTTACAGAGTGACGAATATATTTGTGTTCATATATAACATATTTTGTCTCAGTAAGGAAGTTTACGCACTAATGTACAAAGCCTATTTGAAAATATTTATCGAAATTGTATCATTATCATGACATTTTAACTAATCAATGTATGTGGGGCGTTTTTTTTATAATATTTACTTTACTTTACTTGTGTAATACACCCCTCCCCCTCCCGGAAAAAAATCTAAATCTATTAATGAGAAATTGAGAAATTCACTGACCCACTTCTTGTTTCGACCAATTTCAAAATCTGACCCGTTCGGTTTTCTCCACCAGTTGACTTCCAAATGATGTCTGTCACTGGAGCACCCAGGCCGGTCACTGGGCAACTCAGTTCTGCGTGGCGTTTTGGTTTTGTTTGATGTTCAGGCGAATAGAAGAGCAATGACACCTTACTGTTTTTCGTCCAGACGTCCCGCTCTAAAACACAACATAAAATTGGTCATAACTAGTGATATCTGATACAGACTATTTTGGGACGCCAAATATTTTTTTTTTTGTTCTTCTAAATTAGGCTACTACAATTTGCTGAGAGAAATACCGACAAGAAAGAAAGACTTGCAGCAGAAGAGTACAACATACATCTTAATATTTGCCGTGCAGAGCGCAACCACACCATACAGCTGTCTAAACGGGTTCTGTCAACAGTGGCCGATGGAATTTAATTCAAGTTCAAGTTCAGTCAGACGTTTTCTTTCTCTCTCTCTCTTTTTTCTTTTTATTTCTTTCTTTTTTTCCCTTTGTGAACAAGTTCGGGTGATTTATGCAAATCTGGTTTTGTTTTGTGCTTGAATGTTAACGAAATGTCGAAGCATTATTCATGACCTAACATTAAATTATGCTACAAATTCCTCGCAGCTTGTGAAAAAAAGTCGCTTCGTTACAGCGGAAGACATTTTCCAAATCTGTTCCAGCGCAGCGTTTTCAATGGGAATCTTGGTAAACTGTATCAACACGACCTGTCAATCCATTCCTTTCTCCCCTCTTAGTGAGATCCAGCTCTATACATACGTGTGATAAGACCACATTACATATTTTAACCTGCAACTTTCATATGCTTGGGCTTTTTTACTCTAACTCGTAACTGGAACTGATCCAAAAACTATGGGAATATTTTTAAAGAAAATAACAATATACTTCCAATTCCCTCATCAGAAATTACTTCAGAGTACGTTTTAATGTTGATAGAAGTGGTTCAAGTTGTATTACATTACGCTGTAAGTGTATTTATGCTCGTTAGTGTTTGTTTGTACTCAACAGCAACCGCCTTTTCCCGCAAAATTGCTTCCTTTTCCATTTCATGACTTTTTTTTTTTTTTTTTACAGATTTTCTCTGCATGATGTGGATGATTCAGATTGTATTGTAAAATATAGGGTATTAGGAAGCTTATGAATAATTACGTCATTATTTACTCACCTCCAACATGCAACGCTGTGCCCTCACCACTAAAGTCAAGGTTTGTAGCGGTCTTCTCTCCGCAGTAATAGCGCCCTGTGTCGCCCTGTTCCGCTCCCCACACAGTTAACTGGATTTCAGAGTCGTTTATTGTTTTACTGGAAAACCGACACTGCGTGTTTGGACAATCAGAGTCAATTAACTCCACGAGCCCTATCGGATCTACTCGAGTCCAGTCAAGCCGCAGTTTCGTCCAGTCAAGCAAGGGCAACTTATGGATATGTTTCTGCCTGGCCTGGAAATGATTAAAGGACCTGCATCTGATAAGAGAAGCGTGGAAATCAAAATTGTGAGAGAAAAATTAAAAACAAATTACATATTAAATTACACTTTAAATGACACTTTTCTTTTTAGTTTACTGAAGACGTCTTTAGCAACTTCTTTACTACCGAAAAGTGTTTAGAAAATCGAAAGAAAATCAAAATACTAACCCCCAAGAAAAGCAGAGAGCAGAAGTAAAATATTTAAAGTCATGGTTCGTTAAGACAAATTGATGGGGTTTTTTTTACAACCTTGAGTATTGTATATTATGTCGAGGTTTTTGGCAGGTTGGGCTGGAGAGCGCGACAGTTAGGTGTTGCATACGCTTGATCTTGATCTTACGCACTTTTGACATTTTCCCGTCAGAATGAGACATTCGCTCAATTGAACAGCAAAAACCACAAGGAGAAGCACGTTCGAAGCACCAACACACGACCCCCGATTCTCTTGCATTTCAAAAAAGGGCCTTTTACGCAGGGGGCATGCAGCCGGATTTTTTTTTTAACTTTTTTTTGCCTTCATCTTTTTCTGGGGTATGCAAAAACCACAAAGAAAAAACACGTTGAAAGTACCATCACCTAAATCACCCCAGCGGCTCAAGACATTCTTGACAGTTTAACCGCAATGGTTTTTTTTTTTGGGCCTTTATTTTTAGATGTGAGATCGACAGTCTGAACAAAGCAGCGAAACTTTTTTTTTTTTTTTTTTGCCCAGAAGGATGCTCATCTCTTGCTTAACCGCTGTAATTATCTGTAAAAACAATCTTGTTGTGTGGGTCTAACACCAAAACATCATGATATGAACATTGTAAAAAGCCCTGGTTTCGGCCTAAATCTTTGAAAGAGATTATTGATGACCTTTAATTTCTTTCTTTCTTTTTTAAACTACGTAAGAAAAGGATGAGTGTATTCTACCTGTTTCAAACGGCTTGCAAAGATTTCTCACGCTCCATTGTTAAATGTCTTAATGAGTATTCGAAATCGGTACATACGCTTTTTTTTTGAGATACTGCATTAAGCCCCGAGGGGAAATTCGGACTCTGCATTTAACCCATCTGAGCAGTGGTTGATTAGGTACCATTCTTAAGGACACTTTGGATGTTTTTTTGTTTTTTTTCTGCTGGTCCTGAGAACCGAACCGGCACCCTTTCGGTCACGGGCCCGCTTGTCTTTACTTTCGGCCACGTGCCGCCCCATGTAACTTTTCCCATATTCGCACTATGCGGCACTCTGCTTCATACTTGATTCTGTATGTGAAAAGGATGCTTTGCAATACCGGCGTGATGCAGCAAGCATGTGCAGAATGTGTTAACATGTCAGCATGTAAACTGGAGACTTTTCTGCTGTTGTGTTTGCAGGAAGCTCCCCCTCCCCCCCCCCTCACCACACACACACACACACACACACACACACTCGCACTTTCCAACCACACTTTCTAACAATAGACGAGTGGCATGAATTTGACAAAAGGAAGAATATGCGAATGTACTCCCAGAATGTAATCCCAAAATTTCATTAAAAAAAAGAGAGAGAGAGAGAGAGAGAACATATTTTGCATCTGTACTACTACTACTATTAATTTTACCAACGACAACAACAGCAATAATAATAATAATGATAATAATAATAACACTACTACCACCTCTACTAATAATAAATGTGTTAAGAAATTAAAAGACAGCTCAGTCAAAAAGAGGTGTTTATTCATTTAATTGGTTGAAAATAAATGCAAAAAGAAAAAAAATTAGGGGGAGAGTAAAAGTGGAGGATTACAATAATAATACAAATTAAATATTATTATTTAATATAATCAAAAAAGAAAGAAAGAAAGAAAGAAAGAAAGAAAGAAAGACAGAAAGAAAGAAAGAAAATGACATTATATCAAAAGCTTTGCGTGGAGTTTGGTCTTTCCTGGTTCTGCCTGCCCGAGTAGAGCCTCTGAGCCCAGAACACTGTAAAGACTCCAGTGATGAGAAGCAGGAGACCACACAGAGAACCCAGAACCATTAGCTTCTTACAGGAACTCACAAGAACATCTGAAGTCATAAGAAATATACAAATAGCATTAAACTTCACCAAATAACTTTATTAAACAAAGAAAAAAAATCATGCACACACACGCACACACACACACACACACACACACAGACACACACACACACACACACACACACACACATTCCCAGAAACTGATGGAACTGCCCTTCAGTCTTACCAACAACTACTATAAGAACATTGTCTATTCCACAGCTGAAATATGAAATTCACCTAAGACAGATTTCAGATTGATGGAGGGGAGAGAAAGTAAATCAGCAACATACCAGTGGACGTGTGTGCGTTGGCTGATTGAATGAGGAGTCCTGTCTCATTATGGCGACACACACACTTCACTGTGTGTGTGTTCTGCGCTTTGGGGAGTGTGATGACAGACCACTGAACAAATGATCCATCCACATCTATCCTTCTCCCTGTTTCCTCCTCTCTCTGTAACAGATGTTTCTCCATCTCCCAGAATGGATCACTCCAGCCTGGTCCCCCACCCCTCAGTTCACATAGAAACACACTGGATCCATCAGGCTGGGTACCACCAAACACACGCTGGACAGGGGGGATGAGAGGGTCTGTGAGGTTGGAAGATAAGGAGAATTTAGTATTTTGTTGTTGCCGTCGTCGTTTTAACAAACAGAACATTTAAACAATTTAAACGAGCTGAGAGATTAGTTGACGAGTTAGTCTTACCCGATACAACCAAGTAGTGAGGAGGACCAGGAGATATGTTTATTCCATCCATCGTAACCGAAAAATACATCCCAGAGTCTTTCACTGTAAGACTGTGAATCGTAAGAAATGTACGATTCGACTTTCCGGGTATCTTTCCACTGTAACGTTCCTGTTTGGTGAAATATTGCGTAAAATGACACACGAGCTGGATTTCTCCGCCGATACTCTGATGGTACCAGTAGATAGATGCAATAACCCGTGAGCCCCCAGCAACTTGACTGTGAAGAGTGACATCTCTACTAACCTCTCCGTGCACGTAGCTGTCATGACGGAGCAGACATTCGTTCACCTCTAAAACCGAGGAAAAATAGAGAATGAAACAAAGAGATTTTTAAACAAAGCAAACAATGCCAGCAAACAGATAGTCAGACAAATACTGTAGACGGATTAATAGCGCAGTGTCCGGGATTTCTAGGGTCTATGATGGTGACAGTTATGGTAATCAGCCTCAAAAAGAGTAAGGAAAAAGCGCTATTATAGAATTGCGTCGAGGGATTTTTTTTTTTTTTAATATAATTAGTCACTCACGTGCTTTCATGATGACAGTCAAAATTACCAAGAGCGTGCACATTTTTGAAGTAATTGGCTACACTAATGACGGGCTCTATGATCTCTCTCTCTCTCTCTCTCTCTCTCTGTCTCTCTCGCGCTGTGTGTGTCGGGGGGGAGGGGGGAGGGGGCGGGGGTATAACATCTAGTTTGGGGGAGGTGTGTTTTGTTTAAACGCAATGCAAATCTTTCCAAATCTTTTCTAGTTATCCTGGACAGGAGTGCATTTCACTATACCATTGGCACTGCTACAGCTTGCATGTGCGAAGCGTGAAGACAAACTTTCAGTTTCTGACTAGCATGTGATCCAGACCTCTACATGTATCTATATATTCTTACTGACATTCTGCTAGCTCTAGCTCCTATGACAGAGCGAGGCATGAGCACAGAAAAGTCTCCCAGGCGTTTCCAAAGTGAAATTATATGAAGATCAGTCAAAACTGAAATTTTACTTGGCAGAGGCGAAGGCTTGAGGTAAATTCACCACCAAAGACAAATGACTCTTTGTTTTTACTCATATTACGCACTTACGCGCGTCTGTATGCTCAAGCGTGAAAGTTAAACCTCACGGTTAAGCTTTAACCCTTGAAGTCTGCCCCAAAAGTACAACCTTTAACTAGGCAGTTTGACGCAAATGTGTAGTATCGCGAGAACCTTTTGGGATCCAAGCTCCATGCTCGCGGGCAGTTAACGGTGCTTTCTTATAGGGCTGATTTCCAAGAATAAAAAGCCAGGAGCTCTTCATGTCTTTTATTTTTAGCTATTTTAAGTTTATATGTGTCAACAAATTACACTGCTGATTGCATCGTAACCGAGCTTAAAAGTCACTCAACACGAACAGGTAACGTCTTTTGACAGTGCAACAGTTCTCCCTCTCTCTCTCTCTCTCTCTCTCTCTCTCTCTCTCTCTCTCTCTAAAACAAACAAACAAAAAACGAAGCTTCTTTGTGAATTTCCTCTCAGCGACTGACCATTAACACTCCCCGAACACGCAGACACGTCCCAAACACACACCACACATAGAGAAGCAGTACTAGTACATAACACAGCAAAAATTATGGTGTAACACTTTTTCACTTATATGCAGAACATCACTTGGCTCCCATACGAAATGGTGTTGTTACTAAGTAAAACTACAGCACTGCAGAAATTAATCACAGTTTAATTCAGTTTCGTTACAAATACAATACTTGTACAGTCAAAGTCTTTATTAGGCAGTAACAGAATAAGACATCACATGTCTTTAATGTAGTCTGGTGTAGTCCCGGGCTAAGAGGAGTAACGCAATGAACCAACATCCAATGGAACACAAATGAAACCTGCCACAGGAAACGGTGAAGTACAAGGACTGTTAACACTTCACGCCATAAGCAAAGGAAGCAGCTTTTGACGGAGGTTGGTGCCGGGCAAAGAAGAAGAGGCGGTGGGCCAATGTCGGGGCCAGATGAAATAAATAAAAACAAAAAAACAATATCAACTAAACTGTGGCTGATATTTTTTTCTGACAACAAAGCTAGAAAGAAAAGAAAGTGTAAAGCCAGAAAAATGTCGTCTAGAAAAATGCCTTTCGCTCAAAATATAGTTTTAGACGCAGTCCAGAGAGAAACGCCGGACAGTCCCGTCAGAACCCCGCGTTACAACGTCCATCCATTACAATCAGGTAGGTATGAAACAAGAGAGTTTAACTAGTAGACAGCATGCACGCTAGTAACCGCAAGAGACATCTTTATTCCCACATCAACAGTTCACCGGTGCTACAACTGCACTCTTTGTATTTTGCTCCGTAAGGTATTCGCACTACACTGCTTTAAACAGTGACGCGCTACTCCACAGCTAGATGAGCTTTAAACAGCTAGGCTTCAGTTGTGATCCACTAAATTCATTATGAGCTTAAAAAAATCAAATTTAAATACGGTAAAAATGACGTTCGAAAAGACACTGGCTCATATTTTGTAAATAAACTACAACTACATTTAGTTGTCTGAGGATCCAGCTCCCTTCTATGGCCATCATATGGCAGTATTTCGTGGTTTACTACATATTCAAACTAACGAAGAGTGGATTGGCTTGGTTACTGACAGAGGAGTGGAGTGGCTTGGTTATTGACAGAAGAGTGAACTGGCTTGGTTATTGACAGAAGAGTGAACTGGCTTGGTTACTGACAGAGGAGTGGACTGGCTTGGTTATTGACAGAGGAGTGGACTGGCTTGGTTATTGACAGAGGAGTAGACTGGCTTGGTTACTGACAGAAGAGTGCACGGCCTTGGTTATTGACGGAAGAGTGGACTGGCTTGGTTATTGAATACTCTACAGTTGCAATATGGGTTGTCCGAGCAGTCATTCAGTTCAGCAGTATAAAGAATCCGTACACTAGTGATGGACTGTGAGTGAAAGTTGTGTCCGCTCACTTTTGCCGAGGCCCGTCCGAAAATAAATTTCTGGCTACGCCACTGAATTGAGAAGGACCCCATCTTAATATAAAAAACAAAAAACTGAACCAAACCCAGCTGAAACATGAATATGAATCATCTTTTTGCTTCACTTGACTTTAAAATAAAATATTTCGATATTAATGGGGATCAGTGAATGTCTTAGGACATGTAGCCAGACTTTAAGATGCTATTTTTTTATTTATTATAATTATGATTTTTATTAGCAAAAAACAACAACAACAACAATAATAATTATTATAATAATAATGATAATAATCTACAGCATATAATTTCGTTGAATTTAGAAAATGAATATCATCTGTCACAATGAACTACTGACAAAATTGTCCGCTTGTTTAAATCTTTTGTAGTCAGCTTCAGAGCCTCCGCCCCCCAAAAGAAAAAAAAAAAATATATATATATATATATAAAAATAAAATAAAAGGGAAATAGTTGCGCCCTAATATCGTGATCATCATAATTCACCAGCAGGTGTCGCGACAAACCGCCACTTTGGCCAAAAGAATGGCTTGTTGCCTGAACTTGCCGATAATCAAGCTATTTTGTCGTTCATGAGATGACAGAACTCACGATCTTAGATAAATCAAGCAAGACAGATTTCATTCTTTTCATTCAAAAACAAAACAAAACAAAATAAAGCAAAGCAAAGACAAAACAAAACAAAAAACCCCCAGAAAAAATGCAAATATAAATCCAAACTTGAGTTTTTTTTTTCTTTTGCTGTTTTTTAAAAATGTATTTATTTATATATTAATCAATTTATTTATTTTTTGTTTGTTTGCTTGTTTGTTTTGTTTTGTTTCTTTTTTTTTGGGGGGGGGGGCGGGGGGCGGGGTGCATATGCAGTGAGACAGGGATTGATAAAATGAAATGTATAGACATTGCCATAGACAACAATAATATACACATAGATTACACACATTAAGGAGAATATGAAATGTGTCCTTTTCGAAATACATGACAGATATGTCTTACAAATGATGATGACATAGTCCTAATGTCACAATACAGCGAAAGAGTTGAGAGTGTTCTCATAAGCATACCCCCCCCCCCCGCCCGTCCGTCCGTCCGTCCGTCCGTCCATCTTCTCTTGAAAACAGAACTACCCACATTTGACTTGACTGTACAGCTGGGTCTCTTCCTCTGTGTTGATGTGTCTCTCTCTGTGTCGTCTAGCAGACAGCGACCCCGCTGACCCCGATGGTTGTTTGAAACTGAGATGTGTGTAGATTACTTCTGTCATCTCATCTGTGTCCTGTGGAATGATTAAAAAAAAGTAAAAGAAAAAGAAAAGGAAACTGTTTTCAATCCGTGTTCTCCCCCCTCCTCTCTCCCTCTCTTTCTTTCCTTTCCTCTGTCTCCCTTGTTTTCTCACGCACACCAGCATTAGGTTCTCTGTGGAAGAAACTTACCTCAGTCTGTGGTAAAGGTGCTGTGTTGGTCACTGAGTATTCTGTATCTGAAACACACAGTCACAGTTTGTGAGGTTTCTTTCCTCTGTCCTGCCTGGAACTTTGATTACAGCAATTTTTTTTTTTTTTTTTGATTGGCAACATGGATTGGTCAAAGCTGAACTCACAGTGTCAAAATTCTTCACACGGTCAGTGAAAAAGAAGTCTATGCGGACCAAACCGTCAATCATTTTTCATTGCTTTCACACAAATACACTCAATGACCACTTCTCCCAAAATCCATGCATTTCTGTACTAACCGTATTGAAATATATGGAAAATCTTAGCACAGTATTTACCATGAAATGAACTAATAATCATTCCAAACCCATGTGATGTTGATGAAAACTTGTGGCCAAATGCAGGAGAGAGGGAGGACTAGAACCCTGACAGTAGTCGACAGTATGACTCATTATACTGTACATGTTGTTGTTTTTTTAAGTAATTATTATTACAGTCCTGGAATTTCAGAAGTTAGTCTTTTGTTCCAGTGTTTTATTTTGACAAGTAAAATTACTATATGCAAGCTATAGAGTGAAAAAGTGAAAATGCGTTATTCTTGTTCCATACTGATATATGTGAAAAATAGTTCAAACTTCAAAGATAAAATTTCCTGTTGTTAGTGTTTGTCTTTTTTTTCTTTTAGGTCAATGTGTTATGAGTGATAAGGTATGCTTTCTGACTGAGAATTGTTGCCGGTTTTATGGTCGAGCAAGCTTATTTTGATACACGTGTGAGGTGTTTGGTGGTTTGGGTGAGTTTTGGAGGTGAGGTTAACTGGCCAAGATGTCTGTTGGTAATGAAGACCGTATTAAGAGTTTTGAAAAAGTGGCTTGAGTATTGACCAATGCTTGCTAGCAACTGAAAAAAACCCTGCAAAATTAGGAGATGATTTGTATAATATCAGTATGTCCATATACTTATGTCTAGAAGAACTCACCCGTGGACAGGTTACACAGCCAATGAGAGATGAGTATAAGGAGGAGAATCACACACACTGCACTGAGTGCCATGGCTGCATAGGACAGAGTAACACACCACCCTGACACTACAGGAAATACAGAACTGCATTAAAATAAGACGGTATATCATTGAATGTAAAGCAGTATATCATGTATATGTTCAAATACAAATATTTCACTCATCATACTGAACAAACCAGTGTGACCAATTATTCATATTTAATGTGTGCTTGTGAGTGTGTGTGTGTGTGGGTGTATGTGTGTGTGTGCCTGTGAGTGTGTATGTGTGTGTTTGTGTGTGTGGGTGATTGGGTGGATATGGATTTTTACCAGTACCTTCTCTGTGTCTCTTGTTAAATGAGGTCATGTTGCTCTTATGAGTCTTATTGTCTCCAGCATCAACCTCACACCACCATTCATCTGTCTCCTGGTCCCTGTGCTCATACTGGAAACCATAGCTGTACTCATAGTCATAGGAACCTGTGTCCTGGTCTTGGTCCCAGTTGATATGGTAGAACTGATAACTGGTGGGAACTGGGACTCGCAACTGACTCAACACTTGAAACCTGCTAAAAAAAAAATATTTTGAGCCCAAAATCAAGCAAAAGTGTTCTCAGTTGAAAACATCCTTTTATCCAGAAACTATTCTTGATGAATGGCTGAACTGTCTTTCATGCATCAGTATCTTTATCTATTTGACTCATTAGTAAATGATTTACATGTTTACATGTTACTAATTAACATATTCAGTTATGGACAAATTAAAGGCCAAATGTGAAGAAAATGAATCATAGAATTAATAATGTAAAGTGGAGAACTGCAAACCTTTAGCTGTAAATTACTCACCCACTTCTTGTTTCTTTTAGTTCCAAAATCTGACCAGTTCGTTTCTTTCCACCCTTTGACACCCAAATGATGTCCGTCACTGGAGCACCCAGGCCGGTCACTAGGCAACTCATTTCTGCGTGGCGTTTTGGTTTTGTTTGATGTTCAGGCGAATAGTTTAACCGTTCAAATAGCAATGACACTTTGCTGTCTTTCGTCCAGACATCCCGCTCTAAAACACAACACTTAACTGATTAGTTACTATTACTATCATCGTCCTTGATCTCTGCAAATAACACACACTCACACACACACACACACACACACACACATATCGTTTCTCAACTTGGAAAAGTCGTTCTATTACAGCTCAGGACATTTTCCAAACCTCTTCGCTTGTTAGTACAGCGTTTTTGATCGAACATTTTGACAAATACTATAAAGAATTAACTACTGCTTTCTCCTCTCCACTGAGGTGCATTTCTATACATACGTGTAGTGTGATCACATTACAGGGCTGAAGCTGTAGCTTTCATATGCTTGGACTTTTTATTTTCAACCTGATTTTACGCAAAAGTTGTGCACAGATTTAAAAAGAACATGACAGAACATTTCATATTAGTTCAACAACACTTAGCCTACGTTATATTTCACTGTAAATTTTGTTTCAGCTTGAAACACATAGTCATGATGATGATGATGATGATGATGATGATGATGATCCTATGAGTATTTTGGTGACAATATTTGGGGCAGGAAAATTTACCCTAGGTTTTCCATTATTCGTATTTGTTGGATTTGTTTACAGCAAAAGTCTCCTTTGTGCAAAATGTCCTCCTTTTTCATGTTATTTAAACTTAAACATTTCTTACTTCATCCATTTAATATTGATTCATTTCGCTTTGACTGTAACGTATAGTAAAGACCATAATTATAATAGTGCTTTTACTCACCTCCAACATGTAACATCGTGCCTTCACCCCTAAAGTTAAGGTTTGTGGTTATCTTCTCTCCGCAGTAATAGCGTCCCGTGTCGCCCAGTTCCACTCCCGACACAGTCAGTTGGATTTCAGAATCATTTATTGTTTTACTGGAAAACCGACACTGCGTGTTTGGACAGTCGGTGTCAATCACCTCCATTGTTCCGATCTTATCCACTCTAGTCCAAGTGTGTTGGATACGGCAGGTTTGTCCTGTAGAGCAAGCGCAACTTATGGAGACGTTTCTGCCCGGCTTGGAAATGATTAAACGACCTGCTTCTAAGAAGAGAAAATTGCAAATAAGAATGTTGGAAAATCAATACGGATTAAATTGCAATTAGATAGCCTACGTTTGGCAAGGGCTTTAGTTATAGTTCAACATTTTTATTTTAGAGAATATAAACTCCGCCAAATTCGGCAAAGTTGCTCACCCATTCTCACCAAAGAGTGTTTAGAAAATTGAAGCAAAAGTGAAAAGGACTGACCTACTAGCGAGGTAGAGAGCAGAATTAAAGTGGCTGGAATCATGAAGCCGATGTTCTTACAACAGCATGTGTCAGAAATGAATACAATTTCTTTTTTTCTTAACAGGTTGGGGTTGAAAGCCCGACAGTGTGTGTTGCACGTGACAGCTCCAGTGCGCCTCTGAGTACGAAATGCGTAAAGACATTTTCCTCTGAAACTGAGCAAAGTCGCACCGGACACGCTTAATCAGCAGACTTTCTGGGTTGTACAAAACCACGAAGAACATTCTCGAAGAACTAACACTGAATTTACCCACAGGGCTCATTACATTGTAAACGGCTTAACCACGATGTGTGGGCCTTTTAGATTGTGGCCCAACAATCAGGATTCATTCATGACTTTTTTTGCTTGTTATTTTTTTTGTTTGTTTGTTTGTTTTGTTTCTCTCTTGCTTAACCCTAGTAAGAATCTCTAAAAACAATTACGTTGAGTGCGTTGAACCCCAAGACATACTGAAACGAACACTGCAAAGAGTATTTTGTCTTGTTAAATATTTAATGTTGGAGTAATTATTGGCGAATATCACTTCCTTTTTAAACTGCATGAAAATCATTTGCTGTTAGCTTCTGTTTTTTACGCGTCTCACAATACATAGCTTCACAATACGTATTCGCTGAAATACAATCCGCAAAATACAATACTCTCCATTCTCTGAAGTGTCAAAAATTTTGCGACATTAAATAACCAATATTATAAATCTTAATGCTAGTTTTTGGAAGTCATACTTTTCTTCGATAATTCAGCAAGCTTGGGCAGAACTTATCAACTCTATATTGCTCTGGAGTGACATCCTGCTTAGCTTGAAAACTTTGCCATTGTTTTGTTTGCAGAAAACCGACACCCCAGACCACACTTTCTAAAAACAGAAAGGTGGAAAGACATCAAAAGAAACTTTGCTCAAATCAGCAAAAAGAGCAGGAAACCAACAGCCCGACCCTGACTCTGATCCTAGCCACACTTTTTTTTTTTAAAGTTCACAGTGCAACAACGGCAGAAATTTGAAACCTTGATATGTCGTGCTCAGTAGGTAAATTCTGACTGTCAGTTAGCTTTGCCGGAAAACCAAAAAATCAAAAAGAAAATCAGACATTGAAAATCCGTTGTGGTATAGGTCACTATATAGGTCACCTATAGGTCACTGTGAACAGACGAGAAAACGAATAAACACGACTACATTGATAAAATATCATTCCTTATTCCTGCAACCTGTTCTGACAATGAACATTTGCAAAGTTCTTCACAGTGCTGCGACAAAACACAAACATTCATGGCAAAGATAAGCCTACACAATTATACAGAAATGTTAACAGGCCCAGTATGTACCTAGCTGATTTGTTGAAACATTCGTTACATCACCAGTTTTAAATTTCACTATGCACTTAATTAATCTGGCCAGACCCAAACGATGGCTTAGCCGAAGAAAACAAACAAACCAACAACAACAACAACAAAAAACTGTCAGGTAAACGTAACGTCTATAAACCAAAGCAAAACATCTCGACCCTAAAAAGATGTATATAGAAGCACTCTCCAATGGTGAAAATCGATATTGAAATCATTCTTCCTTCACAATGGAGCCATTCTGAGTTGCTTAGCTGAACGAGTGTAAACAGAAAGTTCGTTTACAGTATTCCAGCCATCTGCCTTCACTTGCTCAGAAACACGTCTTTTATGTACAAAAGCGTTACTTTCCGTAATAGAGAAGTTAAGGACCCCCAACCACAATGTTCTTCACAGAGGTCTAAATAAAGACAAGAACAAACTCAGTGAAACCACTGTCCTCATTAATGACACACTTCTCTTCCATTTGCCTCAACAGTTATTTTTAAAGATGCAACAATATAGGTCAGCGGAAGATTTTGAGAAGCAAAGTCAGTGAACAGCAATTTATCTATCCAAGAAAAACACTGAGACATTCAAAGAAATAAACAAGAAAATAAGTTTCATAAATAAAATTCCAAAACATTGTGTTTTTATTTATTTATTTATTTATTTACTTTCCAGATGACAAAATAAATAAGTGACTGCAGTCAAGTGAGTGACATTCTATGCAAAGGAGATATTGGAACAACAGTTACGACTGAGCACTGCAATCTTTTCTGATGAATAGATTATGAGTATCATTTTAATTATAATTCGTATTTGTTAAAGGTGGCGTAGCAAATTCTCTGAATAGTGCTTTCTAGCGGCAGGCATAACGCAGAAGGTTCACACAGAATCTTCTAGCAACACATTATAGCAGTCACCTTGTCTGATGCAAAACTCGGTGTTGTTGTTCTCACCGGAAACTCTCACCTCTGACCACAGTGAAAGAAAGTCTAATCTTATGGTCTTACCAACGCATGCTGTTCATTTTCCCTACACAATTACTGTTGCATGTTAAACAGCGACATAGAACAAAAACGGTTTTATTCAGGTTGTACTGGGTCTGGTGTTGTCCGATTGCTCCTGCTCTTGTAGAACCTCTGAGCCCAGAACGCTGTGAAGACTCCAGTGATGAGAAGCAGGAGACCACACAGAGAACCCAGAACCATCATCCTCTTACAGGAACTCGTAGAAATATATGAACTTTTTGCTGAAATCACGAATAAACAAACAAACAAAAACAAAACAAAGCAAAGCAAACACACACACACACACACACACACACACAAACACACACACACACATTCAACAGTCATTCATTAAATCACATTATCAGAGTGTCTGCAGACTGATGTAGCAGCACTTAAATGTTCCAAACAGACCAGTAAAAAAGCATTCTGTATTCATATGTGTGTGTGTGTGTGTGTGTGTGTGTGTGTGTGTGTGTGTGTGTTAAAAGGCACAAGAGACAGATTTGATAGATATTAGAGGAGACATAAAGAAATCAGTTTCTTACCCATGCGTACACTGGCTGACTGGATGAGGGCTCCTGTCTCATTATGGCGACACACACACTTCACTGTGTGTGTGCTCTGCGCTTTGGGGAGTGTGGTGACAGACCACTGAACAAATGACCCGTCCACATCTATCCTTCTCCCTGTTTCCTCCTCTCTCTGTAACATATGTTTCTCCATCTCCCAGAATGGATCACTCCAGCCTGGTCCCCCACCCCTCAGTTCACATAGAAACACACTGGATCCATCAGGCTGGGTACCACCAAACACACGCTGGACAGGGGAGATTCGAGGGTCTGTGAATGAGGGAAAGAGAAAGAGGATGGGTATGTGTGCATGTGTGTGTGTGTGTGTGTGTGTGTGTGTGTGTGTGTGTGTGTGTGATAATTTGATCTTTTAAATACATACACACATACAAACATACATGCAAATAACCATACAAATATACATATATGAATATTTGTAAAGATATTTTAATTTATTTATATCTACTAAGTGCCAGTTTAGCAGTTCCACACACCTTTAGCTATTGAAGGCTTCCTTGTACACAAGGATGCTAAATTTTGTTTATCGCCGTTCGCTAAAAGAATGGTTCATGAGAATAGGGATCCCTTTGTGTTTAATGTGTTTTATTTAAATAATACAAACTTACTGAAAAATTAGAAGATGAGTTAGTCATACCTGTTACAACCAAGTAGTGAAGAGGACCAGGAACCATTTTCGTGGCATCTTTCGTAACAGAAAAATATATCCCGGAGTCTCTCACCGTAACATCGTGAATGGTGAGAGATGTATGATTCGATTCTCCTGGTGCCTTTCCACTGTAACGATCTTGTTCAATGAAAGTCCGATCAAAACGACTTAATGGTTGTATTTTTCCCTCGGTACTCTGATAATACCAGTAGATAGAATCAACAACACGTCGCGCGCCAGCAACTTGACTGTGGAGAGTCACGTCTCCGCCAGCCTTTCCATACACCAAGCTTTCATGACGGAACAAACAGTCGGCCAACTCTACAAATAAAATAGGAAACAAAATAGAGGTTTATTCAAACAAACTGGCGTACATACATACATGCATACATACATACATATGTATATTTCATACATAGATGTAGTGAACGTGTGGTGACAGTGATGTGCATGATCCATTTTGAAAGTTATCGTAACAGCAAAAAGCGTAAGGAAGTTTTAGGACGTGCTAACATTAGAATCAGTAAAAGAGGAAATACTTATTCGTAATAGAATTTGTCACTCACGAGCTTTTATGACGACAGCCAAAATAACTAAGTGCACACACATCTCCAGAATTTGTAAGCAGTCTGATAATGACGGGCTGCACTCTCTCTCTCTCTCTCTCTCTCTCTCTCTCTCTCTCTCCCTCTCCCACACTCTGTCTCTCTCCCTCTGAAACAGGGCACTGTATGTGCGTAATCCTGCGTACACTGTCCTTGTCTCCTTGACTGCTATAGTGCACTGCGTCGTGCGACTGTATACTTGTATAAGGATGGGACGACAATAAGGGCTGATTTTGCTCAACCTGAGGGGGGGGGGGGTTCAGAGCGAGAATAGCGCTCTCTCTCTGTCTGTCTCGCTATGTGTGTGTGTGTGTGTGTGTGTGTGTGTGTGTGTGAGCGCTCGTCGGTTTGCTCTGTAAAATAGAACAGCACTCCAGTCTAGCAGAACAGACTAAGGGCTCAAATTACTACGGTGAAATAATTACGGTGAAAGAAACCACTCTGTGCAGAGATACGTCTTTATACGTTTACTGCAAATGTCCCGGCATTCCGTTGGGGTTGGACACTGAACCAGAGAGTTAAAGAGGTACTGAGTATAACTTTGACTGCTTATCAAAATTCTGATTATCAGATTATTTTATCAGGTCGG
This sequence comes from Chanos chanos, assembly GCF_902362185.1. Lineage (NCBI taxonomy): Eukaryota > Metazoa > Chordata > Actinopteri > Gonorynchiformes > Chanidae > Chanos > Chanos chanos. The sequence goes on along the minus strand of NC_044503.1, from coordinate 35,649,187 downwards.
ATTAGTTGTCGTATATGAGCATTATTCATTTTTCGACCTACATGTTCTTTAATTTTCATTCGGGAGAGAGTAATGTATGCGCTGATTTAGTTTTTTTATATACAATATAAAAATTAAACGGTCCTAAAGTCTATGATTCACGAACAACTTTCTGCAAGAAGAACAGTGAGAGAGTTGGCTCCTTAATTCTGCGGAAACTGTAAAAATTGGTTCGAATATTGATGTTGTCCTTTCGATTCATTCATTGTTACCCGTAAACTTATTCCCCTCTAGGATGTAATAGAGACTAAACGACATTGTTTTTATGTGTTTCTCAATATGGCATTAAGCCGTCTCAGCAGGTAATTTGCATTTTGAGTGAAAAGTCACACCAGTGTGCTAATATATGCCAAGCTATATATCTTTAGAGGGGCAAAAGCCTCGCATCCAGTATTTTCAGATCTTAACACAATTCGTATATCACAAGCGCAGTTTTGACTAGAATTGTACAACTACAGTAAATAGAATGTATTCAAAGATTTATTTGTCTAGTATACTGCTATAATTAAATCTTCGTCTTCTTAATTACGCTGCAATTTTATAAACTATTACATATTACTTGAGCACTGAAGAAGATGTCTCTGATTGGTTAAATTCTCCTGCGGATGGCCCAAATGTAGAATGAGTGAAGATGGAAGTCACACAGACAATCAGAGGAAGCAACAGGAAGAGGACATTTGAAAAGTGTGGTGTTGTATGCGTGTATGTAGTGTACAGTGTAAAAGTGTTGTGTTGTGTATGAATAGTGTATAGTGTAAAAGTGTTGTGTAAGTATGCAGAGTGTAGCATTGAGATATAATGATGTGTGTTTATGTCAAAAGAACTAAGACAGTTATCAAGTATCAAAGGATTCTAGCCCTGGGACAGTGGGTGACGACCCATGTGAGAGCCCGGATAGCTCAGTCGGTAGAGCATCAGACTTTTAATCTGAGGGTCCAGGGTTCAAGTCCCTGTTCGGGCGTTTGGACTTTTTCGCTTTATTGAAAACTCCTACACCTTGAAAATACTCTGAAATGTCACTGAAAATGCTGCTAGAATAAGTCTGTAGATAATTCCTTCTATGGTGCCACATAGTGTGTCTCTCTGCAAGTGTTCGTTGAGACTTCGAGTGAACTACTATGAAAAGTCAGAGGATCATATAACCAGGTGTGCATCATATGCTTTCAAAACGGGTTGAGCTTGGTATTATCACGATAAAATAAAGCGGACATCACTTGCGTACGAACGATAAACTGGTTACTCGTGCGCTGTTTATGCTACTGGATACGGTGAACATTATGAGACATGTCCTGATGTTCAGTGCCGCATTGTCCACTCTCCGATAAATACCTACATCCGTGAAGACCACACTTGATCTATCCAAAATATACGGTTTACTCTTTCCAGACTCATTCAGAAAGGCGCCCCCACCCTCCACTCCGTCTTTGAATGTTCCCCAGCTCTGTCGGTCTTCTCCGTACTTGTCGTCTATACTCAATCTGTCATTGATTGTCTGTGTACAGTCTTGCAGTACAGAACAAACGCATATAAAATCGTTTGAGTCGTAAACAAATCATTGTCTGTAAATCACAGACAGTTCTAATGGGAGTTCTGTAGTTCTGTAGCCTCGGCTGTTGCCGCTCGAGATTAGTCCAAGCCCAAGTACTGCTCAATACTGTCTCTAAGTAAGAGAGAAATAGCTATGAACAGACGAGCTACAACAGTTTGTCCCTGAGGTTTGTCCCAAAAATTGTGAATCTATGACCTGAGCAGAAAAATGAAATTGGGCTAATATCATTTAAAAAAATTAATGAGACGAAAAGCTGGCAAAGCCAACATGTCTTTCTCAGGAGTTGGAAAACTTTGCCGACATCTCAGTAACTAATCTTCTTTCAAAACCAAAAAAAAAAAAAGAAGAAAAAAAAGTGGGCACTCACAAATTGGAGAGTCTGACTGAGAACAAAACACTAAACTAAGTGGGACTGAATGGGAGATCACATATGGTATATATATAACGGTATAACGATAAAATCCTGGATATAATATTTCAGAAATGACAAAAAGGGCGACAACAACTGCTATAATTTCGTCCAAAAAATATGACATAGACCTAGCTTTGACTAGGCACCTTCCCTGCCACATATGGAATAATACTCAGTATCAAATACACCATAAATGACGGATGAGTCGAAGAAGGCCTCGGGAGAAATGTTTTTAAAACTGTAGGTTGGTAGTCAAGGTTACTGGCAGCATCATGCTAAAATCCAACTCTAATAGTTTCAAGAGTGTATGTATGAATTCACATGCACACTTCTTATGTCATTAGTTCCTTTTTTTTAATTATGTAAGAGATCTTGAAATCGTCAAGTTCTTGTTTACAAAATAATTCATGTAAAAGAGCTCACGGCATTCTTGAAAATCTCTTATGATGCCCTCTAGTGATCGAAGCCGTAATACAGCAAAAGCAGTTTGTTACTGTAAGGGGTCTGTTGTGTTTTGTTATACATTGTTACTGAAAATGAGCTAGGCTGATGTATGTTTACTCACTACAATGGTAATTTTATTCATTTTAGCCCTGGGAACTCTTGGAGAGTTGGTTCTTTCCCTTCACTCCTACACAAGACAGAGACAAATACGTGGTCACTAAACGCTGGTAAACACATGGAACCATCTGGCCTACAACCAAGCAACAACAGAAAGTGTCTGTGAAGTGTGTCTTTCGGACTGGAATTCAGAAACACAGATTCACATTAGTCACAGTAAATTATCATGTTGTGGATCACTCCTTGGTTTAAATTTTGCATCGTTGTTGTTTTCCAGAATAGAAACTCATGATGGGTTTAGACTTGTTCTGAACTCTTCAACTGTACTGTGCAGTCAGATTCAAAGGTTTACTACAAAGCGGTTTTTGTGTATTTGTATGTATGTATGAATGTATTTATGTATGGATAGATAGATAGATAGATAGATAGATAGATAGATAGATAGATAGATAGATAGATAGATAGATAGATAGATAGATAGATAGATAGATAGATAGATAGATGGATAGGGAGGTAGGCTGCTTCATTTCCATCCAGTTCGCAACCTCCCTTTTGTCCTCTCACAAGCTTGGTTTGGAGGGATGTGGTTTCACCTTTACGTAGTTCATTAGCCAGTAACCAGACTTGACAAAAAGATCGTTCACCTGAACAGTTCTCTCTCTCTCTCTCTCTCTCTCTGCTTTGCTCCTTCCCTAACACTTCTGCAAGCTGCTCCAGTGTGATTCAGGCGGTTGTTCTCACACAAAAGCACAAGTCAAGTTTCGTGCCTTAGTGTCAAACCAGCTGAGGTAACTGTGAGACACGCGCCTAAGAAGGTACCAGAAGGCTGGTTTTTGCAGTGAGATGAAGAATGTCCTGTTGAGGGAGTGAGCTTGACTTATCGACCGGATAATACTTTGCGCTGTCAGCTGCTGTTTTGCCCACTGTCTTTGCCTATATTTTATTGTTTTGCTTTGTTTATTATTATGCTTATAGTTCGTTGTTTTGCCTCACTGTCAAACTACTACTGTTTAAAAATGACTGTTTCACCTGTTTCCGCAGCCGAAATAGTTCAGTTGGGAGAGCGTTAGACTGAAGATCTAAAGGTCCCTGGTTCGATCCCGGGTTTCGGCACATTCTTCTTGGTTAAGGTTAGAGAACTGGGCTCGTGACGGGAGGGTTGCCAGTCACCAACATGCACGGCCAAGTGCCCTTGAGCAAGGCTCCCCGGGCGCAAGGAATACTGCCCACTGCTCCTGCGTCTGTTATGTGTGCTCACTACTCATTTATTGGATGGGTTAAATGCAGGGGACGAATTCACTGCTTATCGCTCACAGTGTATGTAAGAGATCACGGAGACTTCATTGTCTTTTACTAGCTTACTGTGTAGAAACAGAAACTATTAGGACTGTCACTGTAACAGGATGGACTTGTGGTAGTGTGCGGGGGTAATTGCAGGATCAGTGCAGTGGGGGAGCTAGTGCACTCAAGCAGGAAGTGCATACACCCTTAGGGATAGAAGAAAATCATGTAAATGTAAATGTCCGTGGTCTAAAGGTCATCTATATGAAGGGTGCCAAATAAGGACCCGCCCTCTTGGCTCACCTTGGTGTCTTTGTCAGGTGTTGGGGTAAGGTGAATGGCATGCAGCTGGGTCAGTTTGTTCTGTTTGTGTCTATGGTCAGTGTGGCTAGGCTTTAGAATATGGGTAAGAAATAACTGTACTCAGTAGTCCTGAATCAACTGCTGTAGCTATTTCATTTGGATTGACATGTTTTTTGCAAATGCCTTTGTTGTTTGTTTTATTTGACTGTGTGGTTGCCTGTTACTTTCTTGTTAGGTCCCCTTTGTGAAGTCCCAGTCGGGGTTTCCGACCTGTGCTGAGACCCCGCGCGCCCTCCACTTCTCCCCAGGCGACTCAGCCAGTGGCAAAGGGTAAAATCCAAATGTACTGAATTGTACTCTTCAGCACCAATATTGATTTAACTTTCATGTTTTTTTTTTCTATTTCTATTTCTATATAGCAGGTTCCCTGCACCCACACTTTTGTCCACACTTGCTTGTTTGCTGTGTTAACTTTCACTGAGCACTTTTGCAGTTTATTCTGCAGTGTGAGTGATCTGCACGAGCACCCGTGGTGGTAAGGTCACGGCCCCTTTGGTAAGTCCCTTAGTTTCCCTCCGCAGCCAATGCCTCGTCTCCGTCCTCATAGCGCCTCTTGTAGGTCACCAATAACTATAGTCTATGTACTTTCCGTTTTTACATACCGTCGGTTTTGATTCCTTTTAACTCCTTTTATAATACTTTATGGTGTCCTGAATAAATCGAAACTTATTGGTAATTTTTCTTTGCGGTGCTAAAATTCAATAAAAGCTACAGTTTCTAACTCTGAAAATCACGTCTCTGCATTCAGTCGCTGAAAGAACCAAAGGGGAGTCTGTTTCCTTGTAACAACAGTGTGTAGAAACTTCCTTTGTTAAAATATCTTTGGGTGAAAGGTCCAAGGTGGTGTAGTCTAAGGTATAAGTTAAGTAAAACGGACCCTTCGCTACACACTACTGTTACAGACAGACAGAACGAACTTCATTGCTGTTGATCACTTACACCCTCCCCTTATGGCTGACTGTATGCATAGTGTAGACTATTTACTTGTGGTAAACCTAACTTTGGTGTCTACTTTAAAAGCTACCAAAATCAGGATATCTCTACTTTCGCAAGAATTGAACAAATGGTATAACATATGTATCTAGTCTTCAGTTTGTTTTCTGTGGTCTGGCGGAATTTTGGAATAGATTTTTTAATATTATGTCAAGAGAACGCACATGACTCAGGCCCTTTCTGTTCTCCGTTGCTCAACCACGACTATCAGTTTACTGATGATGAATTTATAACTCACTTTTAAACCATGGCATTTTTACTTTACCTCAGTATAAAACCCAGATGTGACTTACTACTTGTTATTTGAAAACAACAAAAGCCATATGAATGTGTGGTAATTCCGTCTGTGTTGTAGGTATTTCATTAATCCTTTATAAGCCGAAGCCGCAGAAAAGTGAGAGTATGTTGGTTTCTGAAGCAGTTAAGGCGTCTTACATCGCGGCGCTATTCCCACGACACAGTCAGCACTTCAACTTCACTTAATCACACCCCAGAAAATGGACAAATTGTTCTTTTGGACTCAAACTTGTCCGCAGTTATCACCCCAGTTACTCCAGTTCATTCGCCATTATAAGCTTTCAGTCAAAGGCAAATGGGGTCGTAAAAACCGTCATGTATCTGTGGACAAAGCTGTGGAAATGAATTGTAACTTTTGAAAACTGCATTGAAAATATGTGATAGCAAATCCATATAAACAGGTAAAAAACAAACAAACAAACAAAAAAACCTCAGAATGCATACGATTACGCAAGTAAAAATATTATTCCTCATTTCATTTATTTCGCTAATCTACAGTTTAGGAAATGAAGACCTGATTAGCTCTTCACAACGCAGGGGCGAGAACAGCGACATTTGTAGCGTAGCAAACCAACGCGATTGTACTTGCATAGTCGTTATCACTTAATACACATCAGATTTGTCTGGAGAAATCTGAAACTTCATTAAAAATAAAAAGGCAAAACAGGCATTCGTACCAGAATGTTTTCAGATCAAAACGAGCCCTTCAGGTTTTCTGAAACGCAGAGACTAAAACTCATAGCTAAACGTGTCGACATAGAAGAGACGTTAAGTAAAATACTGTGGTAATACACATGCATTTTCCAGTACAGGTTGTACTTTGCACACCGCGTTGAAGTCACTCGTCTTTGACAGTGGAATCATTGTCGGATGCTCAGTAGCCTTAAACAGCAGGTGAAAGCCACAAAAAAACAGCATTAACCTTCACCTTCTCACAAACACGTCTCTTATGTACAAGAGGTAACTTTCCGTAACATTGAAGTTAAGCAACGTAACCGCAGCGCTGTCTTTAGATGTATGAACAACATTTGGAACCACCACATAAAACCACTGTCCTCTTTATCGACACACTTTTGCCTCTGTCATTTTAACTGAAGACAAAACGATGTGGGTCAGGACAGCACTTTAAGAGGCACAGTCAGAGAGAACAATAAGACAATAAGAGAAAAATGGTTTTCCAGATGAAAAAAAAAATCTCCGAGTCAATGGCAAAAAAAGAGAAAGGACAGAGCAACAGTTAACAGTCTTCATCACAGTCCTTTCCTGGTGAAGATATATTATTAATGATGCTATTTTATTTCTTAAATTTCACGTGCCATATTCTTCGGCTATGATTGCCGCTGCCAGGTGTAATGCAAAAGGTAGAATCTTCTAGCAACTTACACGGTGACGGTTAATCTGACTAAGGATCGGAAAGCTTGCCGTTGTTTTGTTTACTGGAAATTCTCATCCCTGACCGCAGTGAAAGAGAGCGTTTTGGGTTTGAATAACAGAACAATGCAAATCTTTCCACCTTATAACAACATTACTGCGGCGCATCAAACAGTAACATACAGTAAAAGCAGTTTTATTCTGATTGCATTGAGTTTGGAGTTATTACTTTCTGCTCTTGTAGACCCTCTGAACCCAGAACACTGTAAAGACTCCAGTGGTGAGAAGCAGGAGGCCACACAGAGAACCCAGAAACATCAGCCTCTTACAGGAACTCGCAACTGAAATCATAAAAAAAAACAAAAAAAAAACTGCAATATGCATCTTATTCAACATGACAATATGTAAAAGTGCTATTGAAAATAAATGGAGGCATGATTGGATTTTCCCATTTAGTTGCAAGAGATGAAAGGCTAAAATGATGTTTTATTAACGTACAAAGACGAAACAAAAAAGGAAGATTTTGCAGATATGAGAGGATATGCAAAGAAATCAGTGTCATACCAGTGGCCGTGTGAGTTTTGGTTGATCGGATGAGTACTCCTTTTTCATTATGGCGACACACACACTTCACTGTGAGTGTGTTGTCGACTTTGGGGAGTGTGATGACAGACCATCGAATAAATGACCCGTCCACATCTATCCTTCTTCCTGTCTCTTTCGTTATGTTCCCTTGGTTTCCGTTCATCTCCCAGAATGGATCACTCCAGCCTGGTCCCCCACCCTTCAGTTCACACACAAACACACTGGATCCATCAGGCTGGGTACCACCAAACACACGCTGGACAGGGGAGATAAGAGGGTCTTGGGGGGTGGGGGGGGGGGGGGGGGGGGTGTAAACACTTCAATTTTGATAAATAAAAAATGCATGCATTTGATCATAATTTGAATATAATGACCGCCAGTTCAGCAGTTTCAGAAAACACTTCTGTAAATAAGGGCCAATTTGTAGAGAAATATCTCACAGTGGTTCAAAGAAAGTTTCATAGGAATAGAAAGTCATTTTCTGGTATGTTTAATGCATGACTAATCAACCAATTAACTAACTAATTAACTAACTAACTAATTAACTAACTAACTCACTAACTATTTGTATGTATATCTTTAACACATTCATTGACTGTCAGTTTAGTGGTAGTAGTTGCTGCTGCTTTAATTACTGAAGGCTAATTTGCTGAGATAGAATAGACTGCACTCCACATCCATGTCAATCCCATAATAATACGGCTGCGTATCGTTCAGAGAGAATTCTAACAGGAAGCTCTCCATGTCTTTAGTTCGTTTCATTAAGGTAGTTTGTAAAACCTTGCAAATAAAGTTAACAGATAAATGTGTCATACCTGTTACAACCACATAGTGAAAGGGGCCAGGAACTATTTTCATTCCTTCTCTCAAAATAGAAAAAATTCTCCCCGAGTCTCTCCCAGTCAGGCTGTGAATCGTAAGAAATGTTTCACCCGAATGTCCTGGTAGCTTTCCGCTGTAACGGACCTCTCTGGTGAAATACTGGCTGAAACGACACATTAGTCGGATTTTTCCAGCGGCATTCTGATGATACCAACGCATAGATTCAATAACACTTGGGTCTCCAGCAATCTGACCGTAGACAGTCAAGTTTTTACCAATATCTCCGAATGCCAAGCTGTCATGACAAGGCAAAAACAAGCCTGAATCTAAAAACGACATAGGAAACGGAAAAAAAGTTTAACAGGAGTAAATAAGACCTTTAACCATTGTGCCATATAGACATCCATACATCCATCTATTTATTTAGTGCAAGTGTAGTGGCGGTGATCTGTATAATCTATTATGACATTCACCATAATTAACAGCAAAAAGCATAAAGAACACGTGATAGTGTGAGACTAAACAAAGAGGGAAATAATTATATACATATATATCATATATACATATAGAATATGTAAAATTTCTTACTCACGAGGTTTTATGATGATAACTGTCAAAAGAACATAGAGCACATACATTGTAAGTATGCATCAATGACGAACTTCACAATCTCTCTCTCTCTCTCTCTCTCTCTCTGTGTGTTTGTGTGTGAGTGAGTGTGTGTGTGTGTGTGTGTGTGTGTGGAGAGAGAGAGAGAGAGAGAGAGAGAGAGAGAGAGAGAGAGAGAGCACGCTTTACTTTTGCTTTTGTCTTTTGGAGAGTTTCATTAGACAACAATATTCATCTCTGTTTTGCTTGAAAACGAGGTTACTACTCCAAAACTATACATTTACTCCGTGTCGCTCTATTCCTTACTCACTCTGTGATATTTACGCCTTCCTCTAGCCCTGTAGTTAAAGAGTACAGAACTGCAATAAATCTTAGCTTAAGGTAGCTCAGCTCAACATGCATAGTTGACACAGCCCCTCGTGTAGGTCTAATACAGTTCCCTGGCGCGGGGCATATGCAGCGTCTACCAGGCCTTACTAATCAACAGAAAGGGTAGATGACGTAGACATTAATCGCCACTTAACCGCCTTTGAGAAATCAGTTTGGTTATCACTTAGACGATATCTTCTCAAATAGCAAAGACAATACGTCGGTGTTTCGATTTAGCATCATTATGAAGTCTCGTCATCCCAGGGTTATAGCTTAGTGTGCCTCTACTGTCGGCCGGGGTTCTTTGAATTTCTAAAACCGTAAACTGATTGTATATCAGTAAGAATAAAGATAACTCGTTTAATTTAATCAACGTGCAGACGAAGTACATGTTACAAGTACAGGCTCTTAGCGACGAAGTTGAAAAACACCGAGAAGATATTTGACTGGTTTGAGAAATTAAGATTTCTATAATCACTCATTTGTCTGTGAGAGATTTGTTATTGCTCGTTTAACATTGAATATAGCTTTTATCAGTAAAAAGATATTTTTTGAACCACATACTTTCCTTCATCTAAAGCTTTTTTGAATATGGTAGTGGAGGGCTATTGAGACCTTTAGCTGTGACGCACTACTGTCTTGCTCTTTCACTTCAGTTATTTTCCTTACAAACGTATTCTCCACTAGGGGGCAACAGTGATCCTGCAATTGGATTTATACGTGTTTCTCAAAACAGCACCGCGTCTCGTCATTTTCATCCGGGTCTTTCATTTTCCGAGTAACGTCCAATTTTCCATTCATGCGTATTCTTATCCTTCTCAGGATCAGCTTGTGATAATATCTACTTCTGCTAATTATTTGGATTTTTTTCTGAAGGTGGAGAGATGATAACGAGGCAAGCACCAGAACAGCTCTTTAAACATTTGAAGACATAATAAACAAATTCAAAATAGATTATGTAGGTAAAATGTAAACAAAAAAAAAAAAGGGAAAAGAAAAGAAAAAAAATATTCAATAAGACAAACCTGGTCCATTGAACTAGGGGCAAAGTATAATACAATGACATAATATTCAAAGCTTGTGTGAACTGTTGATTGAAGTCCCAGCCAGGTCAAACTGAGTTACATTAATTCATAGCTGTTTTGATCAATTCGTGAAAAACAAAACAAACAAAAAAAAAAAACATAGAGTTTTCTCTTGTCAGTAGAGGAACCTTGGTGAATATAACATGAGGTGTCTCACTTATGAGCCGAGGTTGGTGTCGACTTTAAACAATCTTTAAAAGTAAAAAAGGACCGCCCCTATGTGCAACAGAGAGCAGATGAGTGACAACATCATAATAACATATCTCCTTCCTCAAATAGAAAGATATGTGGTACATGTCAAAAAAAAAAAAAGAAGGTTTATGCTCTGTGTTTGCAGAGTGGATGTGTGGTCAGTGGTGCAGTAGAGGACTTGAGCAGACATATGCATGCAACTGGTTTTACACCATCAGAGCACTGTCCCTGTCTTATCACCTCCCCACATCAAAACACAACCCCCTACCCTCTCACCAACCACTAACAACAACAAGTATGAAAAAAACAAAACACACAGAGCTGGTAGCTCTTACTCTCACACGAGATGTATATTTCCATGACATGAAATCTAACTGAAATCTCTCTCTCTCTCTCTCTCTCTCTCTCTCTCTCTCTCTCTCTCTCTCTCTCTCTCTCTTTCAGGCTGTGAGGCAGGGGTTCAAAGGAAAGTGAATTTTACATCTTGATTTCATAAAATCTCTCCTCTCTTAAAAGAGCTCTTCACTGCTTGTTTTGACTATATAATACCAAAATGTCTTTGAGATGAAAATATCTGTAAGTGTACCAAGAACCAGCAGGAGAGAGGATGGGTCAGTTGAGTTAATGGAACTGTTAGTTGATGTTAGTAGTTGATCCACACTAATATAACAACCAAAGGCCTTGTGTCCTAAGACAATCACAATCAGTGTGCTGTTCTCCAGTAAAACAAGTCCAGTATATCCAGTGTTTCTTTTGTGTTGTCTCATTCTTTTCCATTATACATTATGTATTTATGATATTAATATTGACCTGTGTGTGTGTGTGTGTGTGTGTGTGTGTGTGTGTGTGTGTGTGTGTGTGTGTGTGTGTGTGTGTATGGTATGTGTTAAATAATGGCCATCTGAAAGCATGTGCTCTGCCACATCTGTGACTGTAGCAAGAGAATACTGAGAGAATATTGTGTAATGTATATGAAATTTTAGTGGTATATTGGAATCATTAAAACAAACCAGCAGCAATAAATACATCTAAAATAAATATATCTTTTTTAATTCAAATTCAACATTGGCTGAAATTCTTTTAATATTTGCATTGCTGTTATTATTTGCAATACACAATTTTTTTTTGTTTGTTTGTTTTTTTTTTTTAAAGTAAGATAAAGAAAAAAAAAAACTTAAATTGTCTGAGAGCTTTTAAGAATCCTTTAGGACAAGTTTGGAACCCGTGTTGTCTGGTTCTGCCGGGTCTGGTAGAACCTCTTAGCCCAGAACACTGTAAAGACCCCAGTGATGAGAAGCAGGAGACCACACAGAGAACCCAGAACCATCAGCCTCTTACAGGAACTCATGGGACCATCTGAACTCTCAGCTGAAATGCACACAGAAACACAGAGAACTTTCAACTTTATCTCATAACCTCATCAAACTATTATTATGAATGTATCAAAGCATGTTTGTGAGAGGAACATGTGATCAATCCGTCACCAAAAACTCTCAGACAGTTTAGACTTCTAGCATTTTCATCTTTTCACACTGCCCTGGTAAAATAACATAAATCCCACTGAGGGGAGACTTAAGAGTATTTGAATTTCCTGAGCAGCTGTCTGTAGAAAAATGACATGTTGTTTGATTTTAACCAGTGATGAAATCGATCAAAATGGAGATCAATGCAGAAATCTACAAAAGTTTTGTTTACATTTCAATTGAATCCATGTCAAAATTCTGCAGAAGATTTTCCCTTAACATATTTGACATCTCTGACCCCGTTTGGCAATAAAAGATTCTAATTTCAGCTGGAAGTAAGAGGAGAGTAAACAGGTCTTACCAGAGGACATGACTGTTTTGGATTCCTGTAGAGCTGCGCCTGTCCTTCTGTTGTGACACACACACTTCACTGTGAGTGCGTAATTCACTTTGGGGAGAGAGATGACAGACCAGCGAAAAAACGAGCCATCTTCCTCTATTCTTCTCCCTGTTTCTCCTTTTCTTTCCATTAGGCTTGTTTCATTCCCAGTTTGCCAGGATGGATCAGTCCAGTCTTCACCTCCACCAGTCAGTTCACACAGGAACACACTGGACCCATCAGGCTGAGTCCCAGCAAACACACGCAGTACAGGGGGAATACGAGGGTCTGTGATTTTATGGGTATGTGTGTGTGTGACACAGAGAGAGAGAGAGAGAGAGAGAGGGAGAGAGAGAGAGAGACAGACAGACAGACAGACAGAGAAAGTGTTATTTTCATCTTATTGTGCTCTGTAAATGCTCTGTGACGTTTCATAGAATTGTCAAGAACGGATGATTTTAAAGGAGCAAGTGCTTTGACTTCTAATTCTTCACATGTGCGTTTTTCATCCTGTTCAATTTCAATTTTACTTTTTTTTTTTATTTTTTTTTGCTACATTTCCGTAAGTGTGACACTGAACAGCACAAAAGCAAACACATCTAATAAACTTAAGAAAACATAAAAAATATAAAGAAATAAAAGCAAACAAACAAACAAACAAATAAATAAATAAATAAATAAAAGATAAAACTGCAACAGTTTCATCGAACTTCAAGAGGAAAATTGTAAAGATATATAATATGTCTCATCATTTACGGATTGCTTTCATGGTGAGCTTGCAGTTCAGACCATCCTACCTGTTGCAACCATGTAATGGGCTGGACCAGCAACAAACTTGTCGTCGTGCCGTAGAATTGAGAAATAGCGGCCGGAATCTCGTACTCTGACCCGGCTGATGGTGAGGGTGACAGTTCCAGAATTGTCCGGAGCGTTTCCAGAGCAACGGTCGTATTGTGACGCGTAATTACTTAAATAACACAAGAGTTTAACATTCTTTGTCGTGTTTTGATGGTACCAGATGACATGCTGGAAACCTTTTGAATATTCTGAAAATTTGCTTTGCAGTGTCACGTCTTCTTCAACTTTTCCAAATACAAAACTGTCATGATGGAGTAAGCAGCTGGTCCGATCTTGTTTAGGAGGGAAAAAAGATATGACAAAAACTAAGCGAGTGAACGTAAGCTAAATCCATTTAAGAAAAAAAAATCTAAATGACATCTCTAATCCCAAATGTAAAAGACGTTATTCTTACGCAGCACGTTGACCCACAATTTACTCACCGAAGCTGAAATGAGGTATCAGAAGTAAAAGCATGATGATGTTGATCATGTTTTATTTAACCTCAAGTCCATGCATGTGATATGACACAGTCACACACACACTAATTATCCTAATTACCCTCCGTTTTTCTTCTTCTTCCTCAAACTGACTTGGTGTTCAGTTGACCCACCACTGTTAACTTCAGTCTAAATAAGGTGACAGGACTGAAGCAGAAATGAGTGTTGTCTTGCAGGTCAGAAGTTTTAACAGCTTGCCACCTCTGAACACATCTCTGAAATCGAAAAAAACAAAACAATTATGCGGTTAAACAGTTGAGACCGTGTAAGGAAAGTTGCACCTCGAGCGTAAAAGTCTGAATGTGTTGCGGTTTCTGACACCCCGGATGTAGGCCTTTATTTATATTTGTGGTGAGATTTGGGCCTTTTTGACCAGAGATGTGCTGATGACCAAGAGTCCGTATAAACTGAGATGTCTGCAAACATTCTGGAGAATTTTGCTGTGCTCGCCCCTGTACCTGAAAACGATTGTACTCTTTCACCAAGAGGGATAAAAAAACTGCAGCTCTTAAGGAAATGTATCTATTTTTTCTTCTGCTAATTTGTGCCTCTCTTACAGGTAAGTCATTTGTTTTATAACCTTTATTTAACTTTAATGTATGCATTCATTTATGAAAATGCACTTTGCTCATGCAGCACTGTGAACTTGCTGAACTCAATGTTAACTAAACCGACAATAAGGCCACTTGCAACAGCTACTGCAGGGATATAGTTGCGGGACTTATTTCTCGTCTTTTCCACTTGGAATTGAGGGCAGACCAGCCGGTTTGCCAGGTATTTAATTGAATTTGTTTTTCACCGCTTTAATCTGTTTCTGGCTCTCTTCACAGATGTGGGCAACTTAATTATTTCCGCGCCGGGCAGAAACGTCTCACTAACTTGCCGCTGCATGTACACAGATTGTAGCAGCAAATATATCCGATGGGCTCGATTAGATACGAACGGAAAAGTGGAAGTGATTGACACGACCTGTCAGGGGAAAACGTGTCGGTTTTATGTCCAAGACATAAATGATGGTGAAACCGAACTGACAGTGCTGCGGGTGGATCAGCACGATGCGGGACGTTATTACTGTGGAGAGAAACAAGTGAGATATATTTCTTTCACCAGTGAAGTTACGCAGTTACATGTCGGAGGTAAGAAATCGCAGTGACTTTTCACTAATATAAACCATTTAATGCTTCACAACATCTGGTCCTGGAAAATGCAGCTGGGGGGTGGTGTATACCTTAAACAATAGCTTACATAAATAAATGCAGTAATGGGAGACCTCCTTCGAAATTAGGAGAAAAGAGGTCAGATCGTATTTTCTCGTCTTTCGGTTCATTTTGAGACTTGTTCACAAAGGCCTACAAATCAAATTTTTGATTGATCAACTTTTAAATTCATGTACAGTTTTTGTCCATCCAACAGTTGATGCTGTATAGGTATGTAACAGAAAAGAGGGAAATGTTGGAGATTTTTATTCATACAGCACTTTCTTTCAGGACAATCAATTTTCCTCATTATCGGTAAAAGAAAATGAATTAAAACATGTTCGTAACCCCTAAACTGGTAACCCATAAATCTCTATGTCTCTAAAATTTGCGTTTATAACATATGTGTGTTTTTCAGAGGAACTGGTGCGGACCGAAGACAGTAAGGTCCTACTTTTGCAGTGGTCGGATGTTGGACTCGAGCGACAGGGGATAAGTACAAGCGCCAACGTTGAGTTGCGCTGCCTGGTGGCCGGTCTGAGTTCCTTGGTGACGGACATCATCTGGAGGTCAACTGGAGGAAAAAAACTAACGGGTCAAATTCTGGAATTAAGGGATTCTAACAGTAGGTGAGTAATTTTCAAGATACTCCGCTTCGTGGAGCCTGGATAGCTCAGTCGGTAGAGCATCAGACTTTTAATCTGAGGGTTCAAGTTCTTGTTCGGGCGAGTATTTGATTCTGGATGGTTCAGTCAGAATACTTTCCTTAGTGATTGCGTTGCTTGTGACCCATCAATAAACACATTTGACCACGCTTTAAAATGGTACCGTGAGCTAGCTTTTCTTCTTGAATATCAAGTGTCTTGGAAATTGTAACAGGAATTATTGTAACTGTATAACGCCATTTGTTTGTAACTATATATGACTGAAAATGTAAAAGTAATTCCCTGTTTTTACATTTCATTCAAAACACCATAGATTGTAACACTTTGAAACTATGACTTTGATTGCAAATATTAGTCGTCAATACTATTTCAAACAGGTTTCAAGTGATGAGTCGGTTACAAGTACCAGTCCCCATCACTAATCATCTGCACCACAATAAGTGGGAGAATGACCAGGACAGAGACTCCCATGAGAATAAAGGCCAGAATGCTGTGTGGCATGAGCACTGGAATGAGGAGACAGATGAATGGTGGTGTGAGGTTCATACTGGAGACAATAATGTTCATCAGAGCAACATGTCCTCATTAAACAAGAGGAACAGAGAAGACCCTGGTACAGTACAATCACACACACACACACACACACACACACACACACACACACACACACACACACAAACACACGCGCGCACGCACACACACACACACACATACATACATGCACAAAGGAATGCACAGACACAGACACACACATGCACACACACACAAACACACGCGCGCACGCACATGCACAGGTGCGTGTGTGCGCATACCAACACACATGAACATGGAGCGTACACTAGCGTTCTGTTAGTCATTTCCTGTTTGTCTCTCAGCACACTATTATGTTTAAAAGAATAGATTAAGAGTGCAACACTACTATACAGCCAGTAATTTCTTATGTTATTTTAATGGAAGTTCTATTAACTCTGTAATGTGTTTTATATAGTTTCAGAGTGGTGTACTGCTCCACTATACACTGTTATGACTCTCAGTACAGTGTGTGTGATTCTCCTCCTCATCCTCACTGGTCATTGGTTCTGTTACCTGCACACAGGTGTGTTACACTGCTACAGAATTATGGGAACTTTTGGAACAGATTGCGTTTCTTTTTGATGATGAGGGAACCTGTGAGATGTTTTCATTTTAGAATTGCACTGCATTGCACTCAGTTACAATGTTGCTTGTGAGAAACTGTTGTTTAAATGTAACGACCAAATGATAAAAGAGTATTCTGATATTTTGCCAAGCCTCCAGTAGATAATTTTTTGCATAAAGAAAAAAAAATTAAAAAATATGGGCTATGACTGTTTTATTGTTGCTTTCACTCACTGTGGTCAGATCCAGCAGTGTGTGTGTGAGAGACTGTTTATTGGAGTCATGAGACATCACATTCAGGAGCTTAAAATAAAAAAAGGAACTTTTTCATGATGACTAAAACGGTCATTACTTCATACAGATGACAAAGACAAAGGGGGAGTGTTTCCTTTGCCCAGATACGAGGTGAGACAATTGAAGTGAGTGTGTGTGAGTGTGTGTAACTATATGTGTGTGTCTGTATGTGTATGTGTCTGTGTATGGGTCTTTCAGGAATGCAGGATGTTTTCATATGTCATTTTTTCCAAGGTGGTTGTCTACACGACTGTGAAATACACTCTCCAGAACTTCAGATAACTTCTCAGTTCTGGAAGAGGACCGAAAGAGAGGGTGAGGCAGACAAAGATAAAATACAGACGGATTTTCATCACAACGGATTGAGTAGGAACTGGAACTAGTATAAGACAGTTACACTGGCTGAACCAGATATTTGTGTCAACAACCCATGTTAGACTGTGTGATGTGTTGGTTTTGATAGCTTGTTTCACCTCATTTAAAGCACGCAAAAGCAAATTCAAAGCACAAGTCTGTTTGGTTCTATTCTCATTCATTGAGCTACACCTCGACAATGTGTTTGTATTGCGAACTGCCTGAGTATAAAAAAGAGCCATACATATATGTTTGTGTGTGTGTGTGTGTGTGTGTGTGTGTGTGTGTGTGTGTGTGTGTGTGTGTGTGTGTGCGCGCGTGTGCGTGTACAACTTGTTCCTGTATTTACCCTCATGTGTTGTGAAGCTCCTGCTTATATTGGCACGTGTTGGGTTGGCCAGTCATCTGAGCCTACCTAGTGGCCAAATGCAGTAACTGCAGCTTTTAAGTCCTTGTTATTTCAACATTTCCTGATATCTACGGAAAGCCCTTTGGGTACAGGACACCTAAACTAAATACATTGCTGATAACCTGCTTGAATCTAATTTTGATTAACCTTCCATGCGCATTTTGTTTTCGGGATATCATTTTTTCAATAATGCTGTAGAAATTTTATTAGCTCATAAAATGTTCTTAAATACACAATTTTACCTAATGTATCCTGTGTTTGGAATTTTGTAAACTTTAAAAAAGAAAAACCTCACCCTTCCTTAAAACATGCGCAAAGTCTGCGTGGTGATGCTTGCAACTTTCCAGTCGTGACTCAAGAGTTTGCTGGGACCCCTACTGGTCAAGTGTATATATTACAGTTTTGAGTTCCAAGCTCTTTTCAGCTTCCTCATCGGGAACTTTAAGCGCTTAGAAAGTGGCAAATCTAATTTGGGCAGTATCATATTCCTTATACACATATCCCAAATTTATCATTATTTAGAGTGGAATATCCTCAAATATCCTCAGTAATTATTTGTGTTTTCAGGTTTTTACTGCGTTTTTGTGCAGTCCTCAATAATTAATTATTTAATGCATATTCCAACGAAGTGCGCTTGGTAATCTCAACTCTGCACAATAGCCAGCGAAAGAAAAAAAGATCTTTTGAGACAAATGATTTTTCAATGTTGTCTCTTTTTTACTGAACAAAGTGTCGCAGTATTCCTCAGATCAATGTTTACACGTAGAGGCACCAGAGGAGTGAATTTAAAAATCTATTCTACTATACAGGGGTAAGAACAATAAGAGGAAAATAATTTGTTGGAGTGGGATTTCTGATTCAAAGCGCGTTGACCAACAATCGTACAACCCAAGACTACAAACGTATACTGCTGCGGAGTGTGCAATGTTTAGGCGAGTTCTGGGCGAGTGCAGAGTTTATGCAGATTTTGAAAATGACAGAAACATGAAAATGACTGAAAATGGATGAAAAGGTTACGCTAAACTTTCTTACTGTATTTGATGACAGACATTGATCATGAAAAACAATCCACTCGAATATTGTTTGTACATATGCATAATGTATGCACTCAATGGTTCTTATAAGCAGGTGGAGACCAACTGGTCTCAATACATTTTATGTGGGTATTATCGCAACAAAATAACTCTGTCAATCTGATTCGGTGGAGCGCTGTCCGTGGTGCTGAAAAAGAAGGTACAGCGAAGTTATTGTGAATCGATCGAAGTGAATCACCGTCTCCGTCATTCAAAGTCTCCGTGATTGTGTTCGTCAACTAATTTAGCCTTTAGCTTCCTATGAATAGTTCTACTACCTTGTTCTTTCACTCAGTTTATTTTTTCTCAAATACGCATTCCCCTCTAGGGGGCAACAAAGACTGGACAATATGATTTATATGTGTTGCTCAAAACAGGACCACGTTACCTTTTTAAGTACATATTACATTTGACTGGATATTCTCCTCTGTCTTATTTGTGGATGAAAGTATAGTAAACATATTACAATGAATGAATATTGATCTGATTACTTTATCGCAGTTGCTTCAGTCACCGTCTTTGCTCCACTGCAACTCTATATACTTGTACCCATGACGACAGCCATGAGAGGGGAGTGTTTGATTGGTTAATTTCTCCAGGGTATGTCCCACGTACAGCATGGGTGATGACGGAAGTCACAAAGCCACTTGGCAGAAGCAGAGAAGAAAAGAGCATTTGAAACGTGTAGTGTGTCTATGTGTAGTGCATAGTGTGAAAGTCGCAGTATTGTGTGTTGGTGACAAAGTAAGGACATGAAAGAAGTCTTTGTAATGTATTCTGATCTAGTAAAGGTTGCACTGAAATTTTAATAATTATCTTTCGTAACTGAAATAAACAAATGGGTAGAAATTGCCAACAATTCTGACTAATAGTCTCTAAGAACATGCATTGCGTTTTCTTATGTCCCCTAGTCGTTGAAGTGGTATCGTTTTAATTTCATGTTCGTTGGTTTAAAAATGTTCATTTTCTGTTCAGTATTATTGTGATGTCTGTACTTTTTCAGAATTTTTAGGACTGGATGACGCATATCATTATTAAAATCAATCCATTAAACTCCTGATCAATAAATGGCTTCATTAACTGGTGCATGTACAGTATACAGATCAATCATTTTTTCACCTGACTGTAAAGTGAGGTGTCGGTTTGTGTGTCACTGTGTTTCTCTCTCCGTCTTTTTCCAGACTTTGATGATTGTTTCAATTTCACATGAGGATGAGCTATGCTTACGCTTTCTTAGCCAATGATAATACATTGGAATTCCATGTGCATCCTTACCCATTAAAGGAGCAGCTTGTGACAGTTTCTGGATCTACAAATTATTCAGATGTTTTCTACAGGTGGAGAGGTGATGCTTATAGGCTAACGTCAGAACAGCACTGTAAACATCTAAAGACATAGTAATGTAATAAGGCAATTCAATTAGATTAGGAAGCTACAATGAAACACACACAAACACACACTCACACACACACAATCACACACACACACACACACACACACACACACACACACACAAACACACACACACACATACATACACACATTCCTCATTACAGCCCACGTGACCTGTTAGACTAAAGGGACAGTATGCTACAATAACACAGCACTTAATGTCTTATTGATTGAATTCACAGCCAAGGTCACTCTTAAACATTTTGATTCATAGCAGATTTGATCAGCTTATAAAAAGATAGCGCTTTCTTTCGAAGCGCAGGATGAATAATAATATCCAGATGTTTCTCACATGAGCCCAGACTGGTGTCGGCTTTAAACAATCTTTAAAAGTAAAAAAAGTACTACGCATGTGTGTAACAGAGAGAGGAACACCCTAATGAAACATTTCCTTCCTCTAATGGAAAGAAAAGTGGTACATGTAAAAAAAAAAAAAATGCTCTCTGTTTGCAGAGTGGATGTGTGGTCAGTGGTGCAGTAGAGGACTTGAGCAGACATATGCATGCAACTGGTTTTACACCATCAGAGCACTGTCCCTTTCTCATCACCTCCCCACATCAAAACACAACCCCTACCCTCTCACCAACCACTAACAACAACAAGTATGAAAAAAAACAAAGAAACCCACAAAGAGCTGGTAGCTCTTACTCTCACACGAGATGTATATTTCCATGACATGAAATCTAACTGAAATCTCTCTCTCTCTCTCTCTCTCTCTCTCTCTCTCTCTCTCTCTTTCAGGCTGTGAGGCAGGGGTTCAAAGGAAAGTGAATTTTACATCTTGATTTCATAAAATCTCTCCTCTCTTAAAAGAGCTCTTCACTGCTTGTTTTGACTATATAATACCAAAATGTTTTTGAGATGAAAATATCTGTAAGTGTACCAAGAACCAGCAGGAGAGAGGATGGGTCAGTTGAGTTAATGGAACTGTTAGTTGATGTTAGTAGTTGATCCACACTAATATAACAACCAAAGGCCTTGTGTCCTAAGACAATCACAATCAGTGTGCTGTTCTCTAGTAAAACAAGTCCAGTATATCCAGTTTTTCTTTTGTGTTGTCTCATTCTTTTCCATTATACACTATGTATTTATGATATTAATATTGACCTGTGTGTGTGTGTGTGTGTGTGTGTGTGTGTGTGTGTGTGTGTGTATGGTATGTGTTAAATAATGGCCATCTGAAAGCATGTGCTCTGCCACATCTGTGACTGTAGCAAGAGAATACTGAGAGAATATTATGTAACGTATATGAAATTTTAGTGGTATATTGGAATTATTAAAACAAACCAGCAGCAATAAATACATCTAAAATAAATATATCTTTTTTAATTCAAATTCAACATTGGCTGAAATTCTTTTAATATTTGCATTGCTGTCATTATTTGCAATACACAATTTTTTTTTGTTTGTTTGGGTTTTTTTTTTAACGTAAGATAAAGAAAAAAAAAAAAACTTAAATTGTCTGAGAGCTTTTAAGAATCCTTTAGGACAAGTTTGGAACCCGTGTTGTCTGGTTCTGCCGGGTCTGGTAGAACCTCTTAGCCCAGAACACTGTAAAGACCCCAGTGATGAGAAGCAGGACACCACACAGAGAACCCAGAACCATCAGCCTCTTACAGGAACTCATGGGACCATCTGAACTCTCAGCTGAAATGCACACAGAAACACAGAGAACTTTCAACTTTATCTCATAACCTCATCAAACTATTATTATGAATGTATCAAAGCATGTTTGTGAGAGGAACATGTGATCAATCCGTCACCAAAAACTCTCAGACAGTTTAGACTTCTAGCATTTTCATCTTTTCACACTGCCCTGGTAAAATAACATAAATCCCACTGAGGGGAGACTTAAGAGTATTTGAATTTCCTGAGCAGCTGTCTGTAGAAAAATGACATGTTGTTTGATTTTAACCAGTGATGAAATCGATCAAAATGGAGATCAATGCAGAAATCTACAAAAGTTTTGTTTACATTTCAATTGAATCCATGTCAAAATTCTGCAGAAGATTTTCCCTTAACATATTTGACATCTCTGACCCCGTTTGGCAATAAAAGATTCTAATTTCAGCTGGAAGTAAGAGGAGAGTAAACAGGTCTTACCAGAGGACATGACTGTTTTGGATTCCTGTAGAGCTGCCCCTGTCCTTCTGTTGTGACACACACACTTCACTGTGAGTGTGTCATTCACTTTGGGGAGAGAGATGACAGACCAGCGAAAAAACGAGCCATCTTCCTCTATTCTTCTCCCTGTTTCTCCTTTTCTTTCCGTTAGGCTTGTTTCTTTCCCAGTTTTCCCAGGACGGATCATTCCAGTCTTCACCTCCACCAGTCAGTTCACACAGGAACACATTTGACCCATCAGGCTGAGTCCCAGCAAACACACGCAGAACAGGGGGAATACGAGGGTCTGTCATTTTATGGGTATGTGTGTGTGTGTGACACAGAGAGAGAGAGAGAGAGAGAGAGAGAGAGAGAGACAGACAGACAGACAGACAGAGAAAGTGTTATTTTCATCTTATTGTGCTCTGTAAATGCTCTGTGACGTTTCATAGAATTGTCAAGAACGGATGATTTTAAAGGAGCAAGTGCTTTGACTTCTAATTCTTCACCTGTGCGTTTTTCATCCTGTTCAATTTCAATTTTACTATTTTTTTTTTTTTTTTTGCTACATTTCCGTATGTGTGACACTGAACAGCACAAAAGCAAACACATCTAATAAACTTAAGAAACATAAAAAATATAAAGAAATAAAAACAAACAAACAAATAAATAAATAAATAAAAGATAAAACTGCAACAGTTTCATCGAACTTCAAGAGGAAAATTGTAAAGATATATAATATGTCTCATCATTTACGCATTGCTTTCATGGTGAGCTTGCAGTTCAGACCATCCTACCTGTTACAACCATGTAATGGGCTGGACCAGCAACAAACTTGTCGTCGTGCCGTAGAATTGAGAAATAGCGGCCGGAGTCTCGTACTCTGACCCGGCTGATGGTGAGGGTGACAGTTCCAGAATTGTCCGGAGCGTTTCCAGAGCAACGGTCGTATTGTGACGCGTAATTACTTAAATAACACAAGAGTTTAACATTCTTTGTCGTGTTTTGATGGTACCAGATGACATGCTGGAAACCTTTTGAATATTCTGAAACTTTGCTTTGCAGTATCACGTCTTCTTCAACTTGTCCAAATACAAAACTGTCATGATGGAGTAAGCAGCTGGTCCGATCTTGTTTAGGAGGGAAAAAAGATATGACAACAACTGAGCGAGTGAACGTAAGCTAAATCCATTTAAGAAAAAAAAATCTAAATGACATCTCTAATCCCAAATGTAAAAGACGTTATTCTTACGCAGCACGTTGACCCACAATTTACTCACCGAAGCTGAAATGAGGTATCAGAAGTAAAAGCATAATGATGTTAATCATGTTTTATTTAACCTCAAGTCCATGCATGTGATGTGACAAAGTCACACACACTAATTATCCTAATTACACTCCTTCGCTTTCTTCTTCTTCCTCAAACTGACTTGGTGTTCAGTTGACCCACCACTGTTAACTTCAATCTAAATAAGGTGACAGGACTGAAGCAGAAATGAGTGTTGTCTTGCAGGTCAGAAGTTTTAACAGCTTGCCACCTCTGAACACATCTCTGAAATCGAAAAAAACAAAACAATTATGCGGTTAAACAGTTGAGACCGTGTAAGGAAAGTTGCACCTCGTGCGTAAAAGTCTATTTTTGTGAACGTGAAAGTTCAAAGCAACGTTGCTGATCGTGTTGCGGTTTCTGACATCCCGGATGTAGGCCTTTATTTATATTTGTCGTGAGATTTGGGCCTTTTTGACCAGAGATGTGCTGATGACCAAGAGTCCGTATAAACTGAGATGTCTGCAAACATTCTGGAGAATTTTGCTGTGCTCGCCCCTGTACCTGAAAACGATTGTACTCGTTCACCAAGAGGGATAAAAGAAACTGTAGCTCTTAAGGGAATGTATCTATTTTTTCTTCTTCTAATTTGTGCTTCTCTTACAAGTAAGTCATTTGTTTTATAACATTTATTTAACTTTAATGTATGCATTCATTTATGAAAATGCACTTTGCTCATGCAGCACTGTGAACTTGCTGAACTCAATGTTAACTAAACTGACAATAAGGCCACTTGCAACAGCTACTGTAGGGATATAGTTGCGGGACTTATTTCTCGTCTTTTCCACTTGGAATTGAGGGCAGACCAGCCGGTTTGCCAGGTATTTAATTGAATTTGTTTTTCACCGCTTTAATCTGTTTCTGGCTCTCTTCACAGACGCGGGCAACTTAATTATTTCCGCGCCGGGCAGAAACGTTTCAGTAACTTGCCGCTGCGTGTACGCAGATTGTAGCAGCAAATATATCCGATGGGCTCGATTAGATACG
>NC_044503.1:35599483-35619483 GCF_902362185.1 Chanos chanos | reverse complement strand
CCAACGTTTGCCAGCCATCCACAGAGCACGTTCAGACATTTGCACTCGCACACAGCAAATTCATAAGGGTTGAATTAACGCTAAGACAGCATACATGAGTCAGTGAGTGTCGTAATTCACTTATTAAGTCATCAATAAATAACTTTCTTAATTGAACGTTTGTAAAAGTTCTTTTTAACAATTATTTCTTGCTCTCAAAAGAATCCATGTAAAATGGTTCACATCGTATTCATAAATTCCTTATGCCTCCCTCTAGTGGTTGACAAGATATCATTTCGGTACAGGAACAGAACAAAATCAGTCAGTCACTGCGAAACTTCCGTTCCGTTGCATTCTTCAGATGAGTCATGGTGACGTCTGTTTACTTACCAAAATGGTTGTTTCATTCTTTTGATTCCTGTGAGCCTACTGGTGAGCTAATGTAGGCTCTTCCCATGCACTCGCACCTTTGAGAGAGTTCATTATGTAATCATGAATAAGTAATAAAAAGCAGGGCAGTATCTGGCAATGTTTGTACCCTGGCAATATACCCACTGTCAGCCTTCATCTCCCATGCCCCAACGGCCCCAGATACCATCATGCTGCAGTTACAATGCTACAATGCTTCGGAAATTTTGCCCGAAGAGAGTTTTATACACAATTCCCTGGTAAACAGCAAGTATTACACAGTTCTTTTGTTGTAAAAGAAGAGAAGAGAAGTGGTTTTGAAAGTCCATAAGATTAAAGTTTATTTAAATTCGCTGTAATGAGAGAAAATGAGCTGTGAGACAATGTTAACGCACAAGAAAGAGCGCTTTTTTCAAATACTACAGGATTTGATTTACTATTTAAGAAGAGCATAAAAAGAGATTTAAAAAAAGATGTTTCTGCACCTACAACTGCCACTAGGGTTACCGGGATGCCACAAAGGGGCGCCAAGAAAGAGTGAGGCAGGCCGACCGCAGAAAGGGCTAATGTGGGGGGGATTACCCAGTTTGGGAGGAAAATGTTTACCATCGCCACACGTGATCACGCACTCACATGCATACACGGCACAAACACACTGTAAAAGAGGTGCAAGAAGGGCTTCGATGCAAGAAAGAGCACAGCAATTAAGCATTCAGTAGGGAACCCGGCTATGAGACCACCCCCCCCCAGCCCCACCCCTACCCCTAACCCCACCCCTACCCCCACCCCCACCCCAGTACGACCGCCATATCACTGATTACTTCTATTGGAGAGGAAGCAACTAATACTGAGAAAAGCAAGAGCAGTTTTACCGGCAGGCATGTTTAAAACAAAACTAAAAGCGGTGAACGGTGAAGCAGACAAGCAGTGACCAGTAAAGCAGGCCAGACAAACAGTAAAGCGAGCAAAACAATAAACAATGAACTCAAGCATGTAGGACAATACAAGCCAAACAAACTCAGGCAAGCAAACTCTGATCGACGTGCCTACGGTAAACGTAACGAGAAAGTAAACTAAAGGCAAACATAGGAAGCTCAATACAAAACGTAACAAAAAGTGAATACACTCAAGGCAAACAGGAAGCTAAGGACAAAACAGTAAGAGGCAAAACAATTAACAGGCAAAACAGTAGTGGCTATAACCCTAGAAGGCAACACTAAACTGATTAAAATTTTTCAAATCAGTTCTGATAAAAGACTAAAACATTGAGGGTGGAGGGGCGTGTCGCCCAGGGCGCCATACCAACTAGAACCGCCACTGACAAACTCAATTCAAAACGTTGGTAAAATAGTGTTTAATGCATTCTCTTTTCAACCATACAGTAAACAAAAGTGCTTTACCGTGAAAATCACATTTTTAGACATCTAAGGACGAAATATCCGAGCTAAAGTCATTAAGCGTAACACATGAATTTGAAATGTTTGAAATGAATATATATATATATATATATATATATATATTTATTTATTTTATACTAAATAATTATACTATATATTCAATTTATACTAATTCAGTAGTATAGTGGTTTAGTATATATCTTTACGTATTAGGCCAATGTAGAACTTAGAGGACTTACAATGTCAAGAAAGAAAGAAAATAAAGAAAGTAAAACATGCATTGCACTTGCAACAAGTACGAATATGAACACAATCGTAAAATCCTAAAGAAAAGTAAAAAAAAAAAAAGAACGTTTTATTAGATTTGACTGCATTAAAAGTGAGACTGCAGCTCAAAGCTTTTATTTTTGATTTACTTCATAATAAACCCGGGAATAAACCATTTTGTTTTGTCACGTTTTATGAAAACAACAAAAGATGCAATCTCATCTGTATTGCAGAGACGTCTTCGACCCTCTTTCATTAACCATGTTGCATGTCTTTGCCAATCTTCTCCACAGTAAGCATTACTCAAGTCGGTTCACCACCAAAGTTGCGTGCTTCAAAATAAATGTCACGTGGTTATAGATAATCGGCCTATTACCTGTCAAAAGCCTACAAATACAAATATAAATAAAACTGCAGCGATTTAAATCTAATTTAACTCTATTAAATTAAGGTACAATTCTAATATGGCAGGTAAGTGCAGATGACAGAACAATCGAACAATTACACAGATGAAAACTTCATTCTTTCAATTTATTGCACTAGTCTAAAATTCTGAAAATAAATACTGAGTAAGGTTTTCAGGAAGCGTCGACAACGAAGAAGCATTCACAACGAAAATAAACCTGCAAAACCGTTTATGTGGAAATGTTAAAACTTCTAATAGAAGACTAGCTTATGTGTTGCTCCGTTTGGCATATCAACAAAATCAAGCATTTATACCACAACGAATTGGATAAATAGCGTTCGACCAAAAATAGGGCTTACCTAATAGAAGAAATTATAACAAGTATCAAGTATAGTCATGTCTTGTTAAAGTAAAGAGATGGAAACTAAAGCTAAGTACACTGACACGGAAGAGTTGTATGCATAAGAAAAAGATCTCTTTCATGTGCATGCATTTTTCCGGCCTCCGCGCGCTTTTGCTCTTCTAGCAAAATTGAACCGGTGTGAGATGTTCAGAGGGGCAGCTAGCGAAACCCACAAAAAACAACATGCCTGTTTACGGCACCGCGTATTTCAGCCATCAGCCTTCGCTTGCTCGCATGCAAGCCTTTCACGCGCGACTCGAAACTTTCCGTAACAGTGGCTTTGACCGCAGCGCTGTCAACAGAGGTATGAACAAAAACAAGAACACTCCACTGGCCTTTTAATCGACACACTTCTCTTTATTTGCCTCAGGGATGTTCTCTGAAGAAATAACATGGACACAGCAAGAGAGATAGAATAATCGCATTTTCACAAGAAAATTTTTTAAGAGAAGTTAAAGTTTTGATAATTCAGATGAATAAAAATTATGTTTTCTCAGAGGAAAAAAATCGCTTTGTAAATACTGTTAATATTGGCCACCGAAATTTACTGTCATTTTCTATAACATTTCAATTTGTATCCCGTGTGTGTGTGTGTTTGTGTGTGTCTCTGTGCGTGTGTGTGTTAAATTCTCTGGAGACTTGCCAATGGTATACTTAATGCGAGGAGTTCGAGCAGAATCTTTTAAGAACATACATGGTGTCAGTCACCTTGTCTAAGGGTCGGAAAGTTTGCTGTTGTTTTGTTTACTGGAAACTTTGGCCGCTGACCACAACAAAAGAAAGTTGTTTCGGTTTCACAAGCCACACAAGGCCGATCTTTCCACCTCATTTTGTTGATTTAGCCAACACAGATACTGTTGCAGATGTATGAGAAATGTAAAACGAGAAAGGCTTTATTCAGGCTGTGCTGGGTTTGGTCTTTTCAGACTCGTTCTGTCGGTTCTTGTAGAACCCCTGAGCCCAGAACACTGTAAAGACTCCAGTGATGAGAAGCAGGAGACCACACAGAGAACCCAGAACCATCAGCCTCTTACAGGAACTCCCAACTGAACTCATACGTAAATATAAGCAACATACAACTTTATCAAAGGACTTAATAAAAATTTCGCTTTAAACACGTGAAAGGACAGTTCTCACAAGCGACTGCTGATACAAAATTATAGAATTGATTTTCAATTTAGCCCTTAACCATATCTAAGGAATCTAAGGTAAGCTGACATTCATCAATTGTCATATTTACATATATTACAGGTGAAAATGAAAAATCAGTATCATGTCAGTGGTCATGTGCGTTTTGGCCGGTTGAGTGAGGACTCCTCATTACGGCGACACACACAATTCACTTCACTAGGCCTCATTTGTACTCTCTCTTTATCTGCTTTTGGTATTCATTCATCTCTTAGAATTCATCACACCCTTCAGTTCACACACGAACACACTGGAGCGATCAGGCTGGATACCACCAAACCCACGCCGGACAAGTGTGATAAGAGAGTCTGGGGGCGAAGGGTGGGAGGCTGGGTGGAGGGTGGGGGCGGGGGAGTGAGAGAGAGACAGAGAGAGAGAGAGGGACTGTTGTCTGTGGGGAGTTTTGATTATAACACAGTGCTGAGCCCTGTTTTGCTTGTAAACGAAGTAACTGCTCTAAAGCAATACATGAACCTTGTCTTTACTTGTATGATACAGCAGTGTAGCCCTAAACTGCAGAGAATTGATAACTGTAATAAATTAACAGTGAAGGTACTTGAACTCAGTGTGTGGAGATGACACAGACATCGAAGGGAATGAACCACGGGTATTGTGAATTTTTTAAAAGACGTTGCAGAGCAACAAAATGATGCTCTTGGTTACCGTGCTAATCCCGCCCGAGCTCGCTGGGCTGTGATAAGGAGAAGCTCCGTCATATATATGCTTCAGTTAGCACAGGGAACTGCTTCGCTTTCTCATCATTGCTCCACCAAAGCACAAAGCAATTCTTATCGCCAATGAGCGACCACAGTCCCGTTTACGTCCTCCATTTCCCGACTCACCCGAAGCCGAGTGATGACGCAACATAGTTTCCAGTGTAACAGTAAAAAGATACTGCTTAGGTCTATGCATTCACAGTAAACAAAATTCTCTTCGGGGTGTCACTGGGAACTGTAAATGCATTAAATATTATTATTATTATTATATAACAACAATAACAACAACAACAGCAATAATAATAATAATAATAATTATAATAATAATAATGAATAAATTAATAAATAAATAAAGCGATTTAACCACTTTGGGAGAGTTAAATGAGAACAAAACGCCATTGCCCCTCCTAGTGGTCATCGCGTGGTAAATAGCGATGAACTATAATGCAGAAAACTGGATGTAAATGAAATCGAGTTCGCTCCTTGATGCATAATATTTCAGTATTATATCCATTGGTGCTTACTACACAAACTAATGCATCATTATTATTAGAATGCAATCGTTTATGAAAAAAACAATAATATAATAATAATAATAATAATAATAGACAGACAGAGAGATACAGTGTTAATTACATTATAGTTTGAAATGTTCTTTTGTTTTTCATAGAATTGTCAATAATTCTAAGAGAGCGAGTGCTTTTACTTAGAATTCTTCACGTGTGCGTTTTTCATCCTGTTCAATTTCATATTTTTATATAGTTCCGTAAGTCTGACACTAAATTTTACAAAAGCAAACACATCTATCAGTGTTAAAAACATAAAAAAACAGCACCAACAGTTTCGCCGAACTTCAGGAGAAAAAAAGTAAAAATATATAATATATACTTTTTTTCTTTACGGATGGCGTTCACAGTGAGCTTGTCGTCGTTCTGTAGAATTGTACTCGGACTCGGCTGATGGTGAGGGTAACAGTTCCAGAATGGTCCGGAGCGTTTCCAGAGCAACGGTCATACTGTGACGCGTACTTGCTTAAATAACACAAGAGTTCAGCATTCTTTGTCGTGTTTTGATGGTACCAGATGACATGCTGGAAACCTTTTGAATATTCTGAAACTTTGCTTTGGAGTGTCACGTCTTCTTCAACTTGTCCAAATACAAAACTGTCGTGATGGAGTAAGCAGCTGGAGCGATCTTGTTTAGGAAGAAAAAAGATATGACAAAAACTACACGAGTGAATGTAAGCTAGTTTCATTCAGGGTAAAAAATCTAAATTAAATCATTAATCACAAATCTAAAAGACGTCACTCTTACCCAGTGCATTGACCCACAACAGCAATTTTCCATCAGGTCTAAAAATTCAGCCACTAGCACTACTACATAATTACTGTATACGATGAATCATTTTTTTGCCCTTTCAATGGGTCTGGCTCACCAAAGCTGAAAATAGGTATCAGAAGTACAAGCATAATGATGATTATCGTGTTTTATTTAACCTCAAGTCCATGATTGTGATATGACAAAGTCACACATACAATAATTCTTCAGTCTGACTTGGTGCCCAGCTGACCCACCACTGTTAACTTTAGTCTAAATAAGGTGACCAAGGCTGCATCAGAAATGAGTGCTGTCTTGCAGGTCAGAAGTTTTAGCAGCTTGTCACCTCTGAACACATCTCTGAAATCGAAAGAACAATGTTTTTAACCATTTAAACCATTGTGACCGCAAAAAATGAAAGTTGCACCTCCTATGTATTTTTGTGCGTGTATGTGTGTATGTGTGTGTGTGTGTGTGTGTGTGTGTAAACGTGGGGGTTCAGAGCAATGCTGTTGGAGATGTTGCTGTTTCTAACATCCCAGATGTAGGTCTTGATTTATCTTTGTGGTGAAACTTGGGCCTTTTTGACCGGAGAGGTGCAGATGGCCAAGAGTGCGTCTAAACGCACCAGCAGAGATGTCTGCAAATATTCTGGAGGACTTTTTGCCTGTAAACACAAAACGTTACGCTCTTTCACTTAGAGGGATACAAAATATCATCTTTTAAGCTGATACCCCTACCGACTAAATAATCCAGAAGCCCGGATAGCTCAGTCGGTAGAGCATCAGACTTTTAATCTGAGGGTCCAGGGTTCAAGTCCCTGTTCGGGCGAGTCTTCGATTCCGCATGGTCTAATCAGAATACTTTCTTATCAGAATACTTACCTATCAGTAACCTTTAAAATGGTAAGAGCAACATGTCCTCATTAACCTGCTAAAAATGTACACTCACAGACATTGATGGTAAAACAAATAAGTGCACTCATTCAACCCCACAAATACACAGACATGCACACAAAAATGGTAAAATAAATAAACAAATTAATGCATACATACATAAAAGTACACTCATACACACAGAGGCATGCCTCTCCACATACAAAGACTATCGTGAAATATCGTGACTGTAAAAGGAGAAGAATTAATAACCGCTTAGAAAAAATTAACGACCGCTTCCGTTGGCAACGGGTTTTGGGCTTCTGATTCACATCTTTCGTATCATTCAGCAAGTAATCCATTCACATATTGTAACGGAAATTCAGGGTAATTTGTATCGACAATCTGCGGACAATCGAAAGCATGAAACGAATGGGGACATCAACTTCAGCTGTCCTCGAGATGTGCCATTGATTCTCTCAAACTGTATTATTAATGGAAATATTCAATTTAATATCAATAAACGGAATGCTTGGCCTATTAATCTGCAACAAAAAGCTGACGATTCTGCAGGGAGCCGAACACGTTGCTACGGAACACTAGTAACCTTAAAGTTATATAAAGTTATTGAGGGACTATTTTTCTCAGCGGAAACCACGAAACGAAAGAAAAAAAATCATTAAAATGATATTTTGTGTGAAGTTTGTTTTATCGTTATGGCAAGTAACCGTATAATAAACGGGATAACGTGTAGTATACTATACCTAATTTCTTAACCCTCGAGGAGTGAATTCTTTTAACAATGCCTTACCCTGAAGAGTGAGCCCCCCCCCCCCCCCCCCTCTAGAATTCCATACTAACGTTCTGGAACTAAATCCCTTATGGTAATTGTTGCATCATAATACGGAGTTCTCTGTTCTCTAACATTCTAGTCACACATTTGTGATCGCATTCCCCGCGGACCAAGGGGGAGTTCATCACATAATTGTGATTGTAGGGTTGAGGAAAGCTCGCCATATTCGCTATGATGACCTGCTCGCTGTGCATTATCTCGCCACCTATTAAACAAATCAATAATTTGACACAAAATATTCATTAAAAAAAATATCATTTATTACAGCAAAAAAAAAAAAAAAGTTCCATAGGCACGGTCGGCTATTCATAGCAGCGGTCTGCTATTCAGAAATAACAGACTGTAAAATGCCTTAGTTGACCAATCAGTATTAAACAAAGCCATGTAATAATTAACGTTATCTCATTGTTCTAAACTAAGCAAAATTGGTCCACGGATAGCACATTTTCATTGAAAACTGTGATTTGCCTGATACATACTCTTCACATTTTAGACTGATAATAACACTGATTTTAATTTGACATGAGCTAATTTCAGGCCTTGGAGAAACGGAATAATGGACTGTGCAATCTGACACTCATGTCCCTAAAAATCTCGGAAATTTAACTCAAAATGAAGTGACCTGACCCCCAACATTTTCACCAAAAGACACTTAGCTGTATGATAATAAACATACATTTAGCTGAAACTGTCACTGGCAACTGCGTAAGAAAAAGACCATAAACACAATACTCAGTCTGTGCTACCGCCTAGTGGACAGAGTTGTGCCAGTTTTTGCACGTGTTCAAGTTATGGGCAGGATTTGAATAAAGCACTACAAAAAGACGAGCCAAACTTGTCGCCGTCCTTCATGGTAGATATTGACCATGAAATACGATTTATAGTAAAACTGCGTTATCGCCTTATGTCACTTGTCAGAGGATCATTTGACCAGATGAAGAACGCACCCTTTCAAAACATTTCATTGAGGATTACCACAACAAAACAAGGCAGGAGCCATTCACAGCCATTCCCAGAAGAAACTAGCCATTGGGGCGCTGTTCATGGTCCTGAAATATAAAACGTTCTTACAGACGTCGTTAAATAATTACAAATCGGTCGCTGTGAATCATCGAGAAAAGCTGCGAATGTGGTTCATGGTGAATATTCCTAATGGGATGAGCTTTGCATAGACATTTACTATCGCTGGACCCACGTGTGAATTGATAAACCTGACTCCTTGCACTACGTCTTTCAGTATTCCGTAACTGTCTCGACCTGCTCTGCACTTAATGCTCATGCGGAGCCTGCCGTTAAATTTATGTGTATAGTGTGGCGTTAAACACGTAGCGTGTACTGGTGCATTCAGGGTGGGAGGGTGAGCTGGAGAAGAAGATATCCTGGTTAGATATCTGGCAGGCAGAACCCAAAAGAATCATGTACATGGTTGAAGCGGTGTATGATGTTCTACCTAGCCAGGCAAACCTCCACGTCAAGGGTGGGGCAAGGGTGATTCTCTAGCATGTCCTCTGTGCCCCAGAAAAGGTTCACTCGAGCACATGCTCAGCAGCTGCCCAACAGCCCTGGTTGGGGGGGGGGTTGTTGATCTGCAGCTGATCTGTTCACCTCTCCATCAGACTGGGAGCTGCAAGTCGACTTTGGCAGTCAGCTCACGTTCCCAGATCACATTGTGACAACTTTGTTGAGGCCAGAAGTGATGCTGTCATCAGCCTCTTCAAACCAGGCGCTCCTTATATAGAGCTGACAGCTCAATGGGACGACCATATGGGGGAGGCTAATGAGCAGAGGCGGTCCAAGTACCAGGAGCTGGTGGATCGATGCCAGAGGAGAGGCTGGCCCCAATGAAGTAAAGGTGTAGAGGCTGCGCTGGCCGCTCACTGTACAAGGTCTACACTCTACTTGGTATCACTGGGGCTGCAAAACACTAAGCCATCAAGTCCACTACGGAGGCTGCAGAGAATGGTTGTTGTATTTATCCTGAGTCCTGGGAGTCTCCTGGAGAGCTTACGTTGGCTCCTCCCTTTATTTCACACTTTTGAGAGAGTTCACTGTGTCATCATCAGTCAATGGTAGCTAAAGAGCGGGGCCATCTCTGGTAGTTTTGAAATTCTAGTCAGATACCCACTGTCACCCTAATATCAACTAACAGACTGATATCATGTTAGATGTCACCCCAGTTCTCTCTCTCTCTCTCTCTCTCTCTCTCTCTCTCTCTCTCTCTCTTTTCTGCCCATTCTTTGTTTGGATTGTTTATGCACTTTCTGACCTCCCTTGGTAATCAAACCATTACTTCAACCTTTTCTTGGTTAATCCAGTCCTTTTCTGTTTCATTTGAATATCCTTGGTTTTCCCTGGTTTAATGCTGTGGAACTATGTTGTTAATGTGTCAAGAATCCCAAAGCTTGTGTTAAGAATACTGAATTCATTGAAGTCTTGTGTTAAGCTTGTGTTGTGCTAATGAAACTGAGAAATCTTCATAGAAATCCAAATTGTTCTGCAGTCTGTGACAGAATTCAGCACCGCTAAACCAGAGAAAACTAGGGTTAATTATACAAAACAGGACTAGATTGACTAAAAAAAGCTGCAAATGATTTGATTACCAAGGTTAACTAAGGGAAACCAGGAGGTGCATTAACAAACAAAACACAGACTGACCAGCAGAGGGGGCAAGAGAGAGGACTGGGGTGTGACAAAAGAACCGAAGTGGTCTGTTAGGTATGTCCTCAGGACCAGAATTTAAAACTAGAGATTCATTTTAAGATATGATATCCTAGATGAGTATATATATATATATATATATATATATATATATATATATATATATATATATATATATTTTGTGTGTGTTCCATTTAAAGTTTGGTTTTTCAGGATAAAACTACACCGGAGGAGTTTAGAGTCTGTCTGTTACATGCAGTCTTACTGTACAGTCAGTTTCAAAGCTTTACAGCAGGACACCAGTGTTTTTCACATTGCAGAAATATGGAGTGCATCTAAATCCATAAACTAAAATATATGTTACCAAAATGTACCCTGTAAACTGCTCAGGTAAATTCCAAATAAACAAACAATGCTTTGCATGTTCCTTTGTTGTTTGTATTGTTGTAATATGATTAGGATATCAGATATATGTAATAATAATCTCTCTCTCTCTCTCTCTCTCTCTCTCTCTCTGTGTGTGTGTGTGTGTGTGCGCGTGTGTGTGAGTGTGTGTGTGTGTGTGCATGTGAATACGTGTGTGAGCGTGTGTGTGCACGTGCGTGTGTGCGCGCGCGCGTGTGTGCGTGCGTGCAAGTTTTACCAGTATCTTCTCTATTCCTCTATCACTAATGAGAACATGTTGCTCTTACAAACTTCAATTCCTCCAGCATGAACCTCACACCACCGCTCTCCCACCTCAACGTCCGTATCTCAGTATTCAGTTGTTACTTTGAAGCTGTCTGAAACATAGCTGTAGATACCATGACCACAGATACACCCCCAAGAGTTCAAAAAATAAATGTAAACGAGTATTTAATACGTTCTTTAATGTGACTATAAAGTGACCAAATGTGTTTTAGTGTGAACATAACATGTTTTAAAAAACGATTTAAGGAACAAATATCCAACCCGAAGTCATACAGAGTCACACATGAACACACAATTAATTAAAACATCGTGTTTATGACGATACTGATCTAATCAAAAACACTAAAAAAAAAAAAAAAAAAAACACTATTTCTTCACATATTACTACAGTATGGAGCATAGAGGAATTTGGCAATCAATAAAGAAAGAAAGAAAGAAAAAAACTTGTATTACATATCTTACGGTTACAAGGAATATTATTATACATATTATTATTTTGTTATAATTGATTTACTTAAAATCCGTCAAGATAATTATCTATCTACATTCACGATAGTTTAACAAATGATGCAGCATATTTATCTAATCCTGAGTTTGTTATGTCTGGTGTTGTGGTTCTCAGAGATATTAATATTATGTCGAGAGAATGCGCGTTATAGCGGTCTTTGCTGTTCTCTCGCGGCTGCTTTCAGTGTATCACAACTCGTAGCTTTTCATAGCCTGGTCATTTTTGTATTTCTTTAATTATTTTACTTTATTATAAAACTCAGAAATGAGCTACGTTATCAGAACAACGAAAGACATAATTCCGTCTGTATTGCACATATGTCATCAAACTTTAGTCGTCAGTAGTGTTGTATTAGAGTCTCTGTCAGTCTCCTCCGCAGTAACCTTCGGAGCTGCTCACGTCGGTTCCCCGCCAGAGTTATTTGCTTCGGAGCAAATGCAATGTGGTTATAAATAATCGGCCTGGTATCTTTCGAGAGGGCTAAAACTATAAATATAAATATAATTATAAATATAAATATAAATGAAACTACGGTCACAATAACCAAACTGAATTCTTGAAAGTTACAAATATGGTCGGTCAGTACAGGCAGAGGACAGAATGACTCAGCCATTGCAATGATGGAAATTTCATCGCTGTAGCAATTTTTAGTTTATAATTTATCATTTATAGCCTACAATTCTACAAATAATCTCTGCGTACGCTTTTAAAAAAAGCATCCACAACAAAGAAACGTTCGCAAAACAAATTGAGCCGCACAATTTTATATTTGGGAATGTTAACACTTCTAATATAGGACTAGCTAAGGTGTTGCTATGTTTGGTATATCAACAAAATCAAGCATCTATACCACAATGAATTGAATAAACGGCTTTAGACCAAAAATAGGGCTTACCTATTAGAAGAAACTATAACAACAAGTATAGTCATGTCTTGCGAAAGTAAATGAATAGCCTTTAAATAAAGGTTCTCTTTCAAGTACATGCATTTACCAGCTCAAAATCGCAAAAGCACAATATGTTTAAATAACTCATATAGCAGAACTAAAGCAGTGTGAGACGCTCATTAAAACGGCTTGTGAAAACCGCAAAAAAAAAAACAACAACATGAGCATTTACAGCACTTCCCCTTTCAGCCATCGACCTTCGCTTGCTCGCAGACAACCCTTTTTCGCACGACAAAAAAACTTTCCATAACGTACAATGGCTGACCGCAGCGCTTTCTTCAAAGGTATAAACAAAAGCAAAAACAAACTCCTGACCCCATTGGCCTTTTTAATCGACACAGTTTTCTCGATTTCCCTCAGTAACGTTCACAGCAAGATTGACATAGAGAACGTTAAAGCTGTGATATTTAAGATTCCTCAGATGAAAAAAAGAAAGAAAAAAACGATTTAGAGAAATAATGTTCAGTCGCTGAAATTGCAAGATGATTTATTGTCATTTTCTATAACATTCCACATTGCCTAGCAAGATACTGTTTGTAAAACAGATATCATTCAGCATTTAATAAGTCAGTGACAAACAAGAGGGAATAATCAGCAGAACCCATAATCAGCATTGCAATTCTTTCCTGCAATTATTTTTTATACACGCACTCACACACACACACACACACACATATATATATATATATATATATATATATATATATATATATGTGTGTGTGTGTGTGTGAGTTTTACTCAGAAGTGTTATGTGTGAGAGTCTATGTAATAAACTGTTGAGATAACTCTTGCCAATGGCTTGTTCAGTGCAAAATGGTTTATGCACAGTCTTTTAACAAAACACAAAATGTCAGTTACATTGCGTGAAGGTCGGAAAGTTTACTCACTGGAAACTCTCACCTGTCACCACTGTGAAAGAAAGTGGGTTGAGTTTTACAACTTTAAAAAAAGACTGACCTTTCCAGCTTATGTTCTCCGTTTTGCTTACAAAACATCCTGCTGCAAATATAACAATAACATAAAACAAAGCCAGTTTATTCAAGCTCTCTTGTTGAGTTTCCGAGCCCAAAACGTTGTAATGGTTCCAGTGGTGAGAACCAGGAGACCACACAGAGAACCCAGAAACATCAGCCTCTTACAGGAGCTCACATCTGAAATCATATACAAATATAAACAACATTCCGCTTCATCAAATCTCAAAATATTACTATAAATATATGAAAGGCCAATTCTCACAAGTAAATGGTTCATATGAAATCTTAAAATAAACTTTGGCCCGTAAGCGACACATGCCAAGATAAGTCACATCCAACGCATATGAGAAATGATTAATTAAAATCAGTATCATACCAGTGGACATGTATGCTTTGGCTGACTGGATGAGGACTCCCGTCTCATTATGGTGACACACACACTTCACTGTGAGTGTGTTCTCCACTCTGGGGAGTGTGATGACAGACCATCGAATAAATGACCCGTCCTCATCTATCCTTCTTCCTGTCTCTTTCGTTATGTTCCCTTGGTTTCCGTTCATCTCCCAGAATGGATCACTCCAGCCTGGTCCCCCACCCTTCAGTTCACACACAAACACACTGGATCCATCAGGCTGGGTACCACCAAACACACGCTGGACAGGGGGGATAAGAGGGTCTGTAAATTCAGAGAAAGAGAGAGAGAGAGAGAGAGAGAATATTGTCGTCATGAATTTGCCTCTTTCCAACTTCATTAAAATTCATGATTGTTGATTCCTGAAGGAAAAGGAAAAGGAGAATAATAATAAATCCAATTCCTATTTCCTCATTTCCTGCGGCAATGAGCGGTCAGTAGTAGCACGCACACTTCTCATGCAAACAACCATCACAGTCTAAGGCTAGTAAACACCAGAGAGAGAGAGAGAGAAATGTCAGCACACTAGAAGAGACCAAGCTCTCAATGTCTCAAAATGTCTTAATTTAAGAACCTTGAATCTGATATACATTGAGACATTATAATTAAACGAGTAACGCTGTACTTGACCATGACTTTACGTCGATAGTAATTATTTATGCATTTGCGTTTATAGAGTTGCAGGTATATTTGCATTTCCACAGTGCCTGGTTTTATTTAAAAGTAAAAGTGACTTCCGCTGAGATTGCGGGAAAAGCCTACACTGTCATCAGTACAAGTTAAAGATGAAATAAGCTTAACATGTGGGCTAAAATAAAAATCTAATAATGCCAAAGTCCACGGTCGACGTTTAACCATTTTTTAACAGAAGTGGAAAGGACAACATGTTGAATATCGGTGTTTTGCCGCGTTGCACAATTAATTAAATTACCAGAAGAGAACTTTACTATACCTGGAACAACCAAGTAATGAGAGGGACCGGGAACGTATTTCGTTGTGTTCGACAGGACAGAAAAATAGCGCCCGGAATCTCTCACCGTGAGACGGTGAACCGTGAGGGAGGTAACACCTGTGTTGTTTGGTAAATTTCCATTAAAACGGTCGTGTTTGTTTGAAAATGGGGTAAAATAACATAAGAGTTGGATCTTTCCGGCTGTGGTGTGGTGGTACCAGTAAATATAGAGCGTATTCTGCGGGGGCTGAACTCCTTGGCTGTGGAGAGAGACATCGCCTCCGACTTGTCCAAACACAAAACTTTTGTGATGGAGCAAACTGACGGTTTTGTCTAAAATAAACAAATACATTGATGATTAAAATAAAAATAAACAAAACAAAACAAAATACGCAGAAAGAAGACAAAAGACGTGTAACTGTCTCGCAGATTTTTTTTTTTTTACTCACCAGTGTTGCTGATGATTATTAATATAACAAAAAGCGCATTCATGTCGAGTCCAAGGACCTGCGTGTTAATGATAAACTCATCTCTCTCTCTCTCTCTCTCTCTCTCTCTCTCTCTCTCTCTCTCTGTGTGTGTGTGTGTGTGTGTGTGTGGAGGGATGTTCTTGACGGGGGGGGGGGGGGGGCGAAGAGGGGGGGGTGGCTTGAAAAAGAGGTGACTATTCTAGAACAATACATCACACTACGGTTTATGTTTCACTTACACTGTGATAGCACGCTTTAGTGTAGCCCTTCACTATTCCAGTGCAGAGAGCAGGGTAAAGAACTGAATAAACTTTTAGCTGAATGTACTTTAGCGCAGTCAGCGCGTGTAAAACCCTCCTCGTGATAAACGTAACATTAGTGCTGCTGCTGTGTGAAAAAGTGTTTTTTTCCCCCAACCACACCTTACAGATCAACAGAAAAGATCGTGGCTACAAACGTCGCAACTCAAACGCCTTGGAGAGATCAGTTTGGTCTAAAGAAGTGCTGCAACGTTAACTCGTGAAAGGTACAGCACGTTACTTTGTTTACCCATCATCTCAAGGTCTGGGTTAAAACATGCCGAGGCTCACCTCTAATATAAACACTGGCACTGTCCTTGTGATTTCCTGAAACTCCAAACTGAATTAATTACTTTAAACCATTTGTTGAGATTTATTTGACATGACAAAGAAAGACTTGTGACGCCCACTATGAGTGGTCACATTCGTGATTTCTTCTTCTTCTTCTTCTTCTTCTTCTTCTTCTTCTTCTTATTGTTATTATTTATTGGGTTTTCTTCAGAGTTAATGGAATGTAATGAGACTTTTAAGAAGAGGTTGCTATGCATTCATTATGCATGTGTCACTAATATGCTGTTAAAATGCATTTCCTTTATTTACTCCTCACCAGCAGGGGTCAGCAGCGAGATCGTGGGTTCCCTTTGGGTGTTTATATGCGCAAGTCGCGATCTCCTCTCCTTATTCTGGAGGATTTAAAAAAAAAATGAAATGTGAAAGCTAACCACGTCTCCCAGTTGAATTATTTATTCCCTGCGTTACCATGTTGATAACAGGCAAAACATCACATAAGTTGTTTTGTTGAACTAGTTTACTGTAACTGAGTGTGTGTATTGGAGTAGGAAGGTTATTTTAATGGAGTTTTCTTATTAGCACGATCAAAGTACTCCATGTCGAATTTAGCTTAATGCTAGCGAACGTCACACATTCCCCCTATACATTTTTATTTTGGGTTTCATCGGCTTCTACACACACACACACACACAAACAACACCTGTTAATATCGTAATTACTGAAAGAAAACTGCAGAGGTTGTAGCCATTTTCTGTGTTTGCCTATGTGTGCGTGTTTTTAAAATGTTCGTACGGAAGACACTGTGATTGTGTGCGCGTGCATGTTTTACCTGTGTTTTCAGAAAGTCCGTTACTGCAGGGCAACTAGTCAGTTTAACAAGGTAGCGAGAGGCTGGTATAATGCTTATTATTTATGTGTTCCACAGTAGTGCAACAATCGTAATGTCTGTTTAAACAGGATTCTTCTAAAGAGTGGGAAGCTGACGGGTAAATGAAACAGTATTGATATGACTGAGACAACACGCAAGATAATCTGAAGTAAAAGTTAATTTGCTTTGTGTGACAGAATATAAGCCTAGGTGAACATTGTGTTAATAAAATAGGAAGCTAAATTTAAAATATGAGATTGTATTTTATTTGAGATATTTTGTTTGTATCTATTTGTTAATGGAAAAAGAAGAAACTATATTTCTCGAACATGTAACGAAAAAGAACATTGAATATATAATGAGATAAAGACTTAATAGTTGCACGTGCTGACAAAAGATATTAAATAAACAATATTCTGGAGGATTTCATGAGGTGAAATCACGTCTCCCTGTTGAATTATTTATTCCCTGCATTACCAGGATCCTGGCACCTGTTGCACCAGTCCCAACAAAAACACTGTAACAAAACACTGAGAATGATCACCATAACTCCCAACAAAAACACTGTAACAAAACACTGAGAATGATCACCACAACTCCCAACAAAAACACTGTAACAAAACACTGAGAATGATCACCATAACTCCCAACAAAAACACTGTAACAAAACACTGAGAATGATCACCATAACTCCCAACAAAAACACTGTAACAAAACACTGAGAATGATCACCATAACTCCCAACAAAAACACTGTAACAAAACACTGAGAATGATCACCATAACTCCCAACAAAAACACTGTAACAAAACACTGAGAATGATCACCATAACTCCCAACAAAAACACTGTAACAAAACACTGAGAATGATCACCATAACTCCCAACAAAAACACTGTAACAAAGCAGTGAGAATGATCACCACAACTCCCAACAAAAACACTGTAACAAAACACTGAGAATGATCACCATAACTCCCTGCAAAAACACTGTAACAAAACACTGAGAACGATCACCATAACTCCCAACAAAAACACTGTAACAAAACACTGAGAATGATCACCATAACTCCCAACAAAAACACTGTAACAAAACACTGAGAATGATCACCATAACTCCCAACAAAAACACTGTAACAAAGCAGTGAGAATGATCACCACAACTCCCAACAAAAACACTGTAACAAAACACTGAGAATGATCACCATAACTCCCAACAAAAACACTGTAACAAAACACTGAGAATGATCACCACAACTCCCAACAAAAACACTGTAACAAAACACTGAGAATGATCACCATAACTCCCAACAAAAACACTGTAACAAAGCAGTGAGAATGATCACCACAACTCCCAACAAAAACACTGTAACAAAACACTGAGAATGATCACCATAACTCCCAACAAAAACACTGTAACAAAACACTGAGAACGATCACCATAACTCCCTGCAAAAACACTGTAACAAAACACTGAGAATGATCACCACAACTCCCAACAAAAACACTGTAA
The DNA here is from genome assembly GCF_902362185.1 of Chanos chanos. Lineage (NCBI taxonomy): Eukaryota > Metazoa > Chordata > Actinopteri > Gonorynchiformes > Chanidae > Chanos > Chanos chanos. Next base: position 35,601,096 of record NC_044503.1, on the reverse strand, counting down.
CAAAACACTGAGAATGATCACCATAACTCCCAACAAAAACACTGTAACAAAGCAGTGAGAATGATCACCACAACTCCCAACAAAAACACTGTAACAAAACACAGAATGATCACCATAAATCCCAACAAAAACACTGTAACAAAACACAGAATGATCACCATAACTCCCTGCCTAGTCTTCTCTCTCTCTCTCTCTCTCTCTCTGCCCTCAAGTCCCGTGTGTGTGAGTGTGTGCATGTGTGTCGCATGAGAGGGGGAGAGGGAGAATGGGATGTTTTATGGTTAACAATGTCTCCTATCTGTGTGAAACTTCCCTCTGCCTGTTGAAACAAGTGTGGGAAAATGTGAGGGGGAAAAGCTGAAAAATGAGAATATGTATGTGGGTAATTCTTCAATTATGGTTTATTTTGGTGAGCAAAATTTTAACATTTAGCATCTACCTTGTTTTTTTTTTGTTGTTGTTGTTGTTGTATTTTTGTTTTGTTTTGTTTGTTTGTTTGTTTGTTAGCCTGATAATGTCAGGTTTAGAGTTAGTATTAAATATACACAAAATGCACAGTGTTAAATGAAATCGGTCCAGCTGTTTCTACATTTATATGAAATATGAGCTGTTTGGGAATGACACCCAGTAAACATACTCTCAATTTAACTCATATTTACCTTGACCCTTCCTCTTTTTATTACCCCCTATGGAGGTCACTCTTTTCTTCAGCCATGTGTTCTCCTGTTGAGTGGCCTTTGCTATGGTTACCAGGTATACTGAGCCTAAAACATGATCCCAGAATTCTATTGTGTACAGTGTGGTGGAAATGACAGTGAACCCAAGGGACAGGGGTTCTTTTTATGAAAAATACAAGAAAATGTGAAGAAATATTACAGTACCTAACATGGACAACATAGATATTAATGCGTAATTTGTCTGTGAACTCAACATTATTTCAATATTAAATTCAGAATAAAGCAGGGCTGAAGGTACACAGTCCAGCATTATAGTAAAAGGCATTATAGTAAAAACCATACATAAAAGGCCTCTTATTATGTACTAAAACTAACGACTGAGCTATGATTTATTTTTTTATAAGTTCCTCTTAGTTTGAAGTAAGTGTGACAGAAATAAAAATGTAGAAATGTTTTTGTTGTTTTATTGTTTCTTCAAGGGACACAAAAACTACCGTAGTTGAAGAATCACCCATGTATTAAACATTTTGTTACATCTATTTCATTAGTTAGCTAGCTAGCTAGTTCATTATTTAATTATTTAGGCATTGCTATTAATCCATGGAAACCCTTCAGCCTCCCAAGGCCGCCTTTTAAATCCCCCCCCCCCACACACACACACATACACACTCTCAGATGTTTTTCTCACTCTTACAACACACATTCAAAATCTCTCTCTCTCTCTTGCTCTGTGTGTGTGTGTGTGTGTGTGTGTGTGCGTGTGTGCACGCGCATATGCGTGTTTGTGTGTGTGTGTGTTTCGAAATGTTCAAATGTGTATGTCAGAGCAGCCCAATTTTAGTCTTCACATAAACAGTCAGTTTTATTCTTTTTTTGTACGTTTTCACGTGCAGTTCTTGCAGTCATTACACTTTCTCTAAATGTTATGCAGACAGT